>NC_134358.1:13974200-14046700 GCF_048569485.1 Anomaloglossus baeobatrachus | reverse complement strand
CGTGTTCGTAACAAGAAATAAACACAAAGAAAAATCCTTTATTTAAAAATCAAGAAAATAAAGAACAATAAGAAAAAACCCTCTTTCTCCAATTTATTAATTCCCAAAACACCCCTGTAGGTCTCATGCAATCCATACGAGTTACCACGAAGATTGCGACTCTGCTACATCTTAGGATGCAGTGCACGTTACATTAGAAAATGCAACTGAACACTGCGGCCTCCGAGCTACAGCTGTGATAGTGGTGATGTCTGTGAGTTCACCTGAGGTCACAGCTGGCAGCCCACAATACCACAGCTGTGACCTCAGGTGAACGGACAAGAGTTGAACCCAGTAGCCATACCTCAGGTGAGCTCATTGAACTCAATGACAGATTAGCCGATGTGCACACATTGAGTATTTGGTTGCAGACATTTCTGCACTAAATGCGGTTTAGATGCGTTTTTTTTGGCCAGGAGATGCACATTTGGTGCAGAAATGTCCATAACCAAATACTCAATGTGTGCACTTTGCTTAATCCGGTAATCCGGCATTGAGTTCAATGAGTTCACCTCAGGTCAGTTCACCTGAGGTCACAGCTAGGGTATCATGGGAACATGCAGCTATGAACTCAGGTGAACTCACTGACATCACCGCTCACAGCTGAGGCTCCATCAGCGTGTTCAGCAACTCGCAATGCTCAGGCACGTTTTCTAATGTGACCGCACATTATAACGCACAATATAATGCGCACGGCTGGGGGCTATAGCCATCTGCTTTATTTGTGCTGAGTATCACAATACGGTGGAAACTACGCCATTTTTCCAATTATTTATTCATGTTTACACTCTACTACAGGGACTCAGACAGCTATTGTGAGGGCAACCAATCGTGAGGGCAACCAATCGTGAGGGCAACCAATCACAGACACCAGCACAGAGGGTGGGCAGGGGAAGCAGCACTGTAACCAATCACAGACACTGACACAGAAGGTGGGCGGGGAAGCAGTGAATATTCATGATGTCGGGAATCAGCCCTTTGCCGCCCCCGATTGTCAGGACAATTATGCAATAGACTTAACATTAGCTATGAGGCAGCGGCTGTTTCCACTACTAGGCTGAATATTGGGGCTTGGAGTGAGTACAACAGTGCAATGTTGTCTTATGTTGCTAGTTCTAAGGTTCTTTTGTGCTGTTGCTACTGTGCTGCTGCAACTACCCACTCCCGCCGCTCCTATGATACCAGCCGCTGCTTCAAATACTCACACCTACTGTACCGGCTGCTGCAACTACCCACACCGGCCGCTCCTATGATACCAGCCGCTGCTGCAGCTATCCTCACCGGCCACTCCTACTACTCCAGCTGCTGCTGTAACTATCCTCACCGGCCACTCCTACTATACCAGCTGCTGCTGTAACTATCCTCACCGGCCACTCCTACTACACCAGCTGCTGCTGTAACTATCCTCACCGGCCACTCCTACTACACCAGCTGCTGCTGTAACTATCCTCACCGGCCACTCCTACTACACCAGCTGCTGCTGTAACTATCCTCACCGGCCACTCCTACTACACCAGCTGCTGCTGTAACTATCCTCACCGGCCACTCCTACTATACCAGCTGCTGCTGTAACTATCCTCACCGGCCACTCCTACTACACCAGCTGCTGCTGTAACTATCCTCACCAGCCACTCCTACTACAACAGCTGCTGCTGTAACTATCCTCACCGGCCACTCCTACTATACCAGCTGCTGCTGTAACTACCCACACCAGCCGCTCCTACTATACCAGCCGCTGCTACAACTACCCACACCGGCCGCTCCTAATGTACTGGGTGCTACAACTACCCACACCGGCCGCTCCTATGATACCAGACGCTGCTGCAACTATCCTCACCGGCCGTTCCTATGATACCAGCCGCTGCTGCAACTATCCTCACCGGCCACTCCTACTATACCAGCTGCTGCTGTAACTATCCTCACCGGCCACTCCTACTACACCAGCTGCTGCTGTAACTATCCTCACCAGCCACTCCTACTACACCAGCTGCTGCTGTAACTATCCTCACCGGCCACTCCTACTACACCAGCTGCTGCTGTAACTATCCTCACCGGCCACTCCTACTATACCAGCTGCTGCTGTAACTATCCTCACCGGCCACTCCTACTACACCAGCTGCTGCTGTAACTATCCTCACCGGCCACTCCTACTACACCAGCTGCTGCTGTAACTACCCTCACCGGCCACTCCTACTATACCAGCCGCTGCTACAACTACCCACACCGGCCGCTCCTAATGTACTGGGTGCTACAACTACCCACACCGGCCGCTCCTATGATACCAGACGCTGCTGCAACCATACACACCGGCCACTCCTACTATACCAGCCGCTCCTACTATACCAGCCGCTCCTACTATACCAGCCGCTGCTGTAACTACCCGCACCGGCCGCTCCTATTATACCGGTTGCTGCTGTATCTATCCCAGCTGAACCTACTATACTAGCCACTTCTGGCCACTGCTACTGCAACTATCCAAACCGGCCGATGCTGCTCCTACTATCAGAGTATTGGTGTATATACCTGTGGCGCCAGCTGCCGGGGCACCGTGATCCCCTGGGGATGCCCTTGTTGGTTATCTACCAGCGTGTTAGATTATCTCCACCTCTAGTGGCTTTAGTAATTACTCAGTAGCCGTTCAGGTGCACTCCTCCAGACCAGTGATCCGTGCCTCGTCTAGTGGATCCACTAACCCTGTTCTTACCCCATGAGAATTACAGTTACAGATTCACACAGAGGAGTGAAAGAAGAGATGTTCAAGAGCCGAGGAGACCTGTGAAGAGCGACAGAAAGAGCTTGAATCAGCAGGAACAATTGTTTTACAGAAACCAATAAGTAATGCACTCCCCCCTCCAGGTCTGTATGCGCTCCCCCCTCCGTGGCCTGTATGCGCTCCCCCCTCCGTGGCCTGTATGCGGCCCCCTTTCCGTGGCCTGCATGCGCTCCCCCCCTCCATGGCCTGTATGCGCTCCCCCCTCCGTGACCTGTATGCGCTCCCCCCTCCGTGGCCTGTATGCTCTCCCCCCATGGCCTGTATGCACTCCCCCTCCATAGCCTGTATGCACTCCCCCTCCATGGCCTGTATGTGCTCCCCCCTCCATGGCCTGTATGCACTCCCCCCCTCCGTGGCCTGTATGCACTCCCCCCTCCGTGGCCTGTATGCACTCCCCCCTCCGTGGCCTGTATGCACTCCCCCCTCCGTGGCCTGTATGCACTCCCCCCTCTCCATGGCCTGTATGCACTCCCCCCTCTCCATGGCCTGTATGCACTCCCCCCTCTGTGGCCTGTATGCGCTCCCCCCTCCATGGCCTGTATGCACTCCCTCCTCCGTGGCCTGTATGCGCTCCCCCCTCCATGGCCTGTATGCGCTTCCCCCTCTGTGGCCTGTATGCGCTTCCCCCTCTGTGGCCTGTATGCGCTTCCCCCTCTGTGGCCTGTATGCGCTTCCCCCTCTGTGGCCTGTATGCGCTTCCCCCTCTGTGGCCTGTATGCGCTTCCCCCTCTGTGGCCTGTATGCTCTCCCCCCCCCCATGGCCTGTATGCGCTTCCCCCTCCGTGGCCTGTATGCACGCTCCTGTATGCGCTCCCCCCACACAGGAATCCATTGCTGAACAATAAGCAGGTTCAAGAGCATTTAAAGTTTCCTCCACAACACTTAGAGAAGTCTGTGAAATACTGGAGATTATAGTCTGGTCAGAGGAGATCAAAACTGAACTCTTGGATGCCATAATACACACCATGTTTGGAGGCCAAAAGGCTAATCATCCCAAAAACATGTATGGAGCATGAAGGTGGGAGCATCAGGGTGTGCAGCTGATATTCAGCAGACGGCAGTGGAAACTTCATATAATGAAGGAAGGATGAAGGGAGAAATGTACGGAGACATTCCTGATAAATATCTGCTGCCAACTACCAGGAGGATGAAGATGAAACGAGGGAGGACATTTCACCGAGACAACGACCCCAAACACACGGCCAAGGAGAGAAAACAAATCTGCTAGAATGGCCGAGCCGATCACCGGAGCTGAATCCATGAGAAATGTATGGAAGGAACTAAACCTCAGAGATCATAGAAGGAGCCGGGACCTGCAGGATGGGAGGAGTGTGTGCGGAAGAATGGACCAAAATCCACCTGAGCAATGCAGGGACTAGTGTCTCCATACAGGATGTAAGGAGTGTGTGCGGAAGAATGGGCCAAAATCCACCTGAGCAATGCAGGCGACTAGTGTCTCCATACAGGATGTGAGGAGTGTGTGCGGGGGAAGAATGGACCAAAATCCACCTGAGCAATGCAGGGACTAGTGTCTCCATACAGGATGTGAGGAGTGTGTGCGGAAGAATGGGCCAAAATCCACCTGAGCAATGCAGGCGACTAGTGTCTCCATACAGGATGTGAGGAGTGTGTGCGGGGGAAGAATGGCCAAAATCCACCTGAGCAATGCAGGCGACCAGTGTCTCCATACAGGATGTGAGGAGTGTGTGCGGAAGAATGGACCAAAATCCACCTGAGCAATGCTGGCGACTAGTGTCTCCATACAGGATGTGAGGGGTGTGTGCGGAAGAATGGACCAAAATCCACCTGAGCAATGCAGGCGACTAGTGTCTCCATACAGGATGTGAGGAGTGTGTGCAGAAGAATGGGCCAAAATCCACCTGAGCAATGCTGGCGACTAGTGTCTCCATACAGGATGTGAGGAGTGTGTGTGGAAGAATGGACCAAAATCCACCTGAGCAATGCAGGCGACCAGTGTCTCCATACAGGATGTGAGGAGTGTGTGCGGAAGAATGGACCAAAATCCACCTGAGCAATGCAGGTGACTAGTGTCTCCATACAGGATGTGAGGAGTGTGTGCGGAAGAATGGGCCAAAATCCACCTGAGCAATGCAGGTGACTAGTGTCTCCATACTGGATGTGAGGGGTGTGTGCGGAAGAATGGACCAAAATCCACCTGAGCAATGCTGGCGACTAGTGTCTCCATACAGGATGTGAGGGGTGTGTGCGGAAGAATGGACCAAAATCCACCTGAGCAATGCTGGCGACTAGTGTCTCCATACAGGATGTGAGGAGTGTGTGCGGAAGAATGGGCCAAAATCACACCTGAGCAATGCAGGTGACCAGTGTCTCCATACAGGATGTGAGGAGTGTGTGTGCAGAAGAATGGGCCAAAATCCACCTGAGCAATGCAGGTGACTAGTGTCTCCATACAGGATGTGAGGAGTGTGTGCGGAAGAATGGGCCAAAATCCACCTGAGCAATGCAGGCGACTAGTGTCTCCATACAGGATGTGAGGAGTGTGTGCAGAAGAATGGGCCAAACTCACACCTGAGCAATGCAGGCGACTAGTGTCTCCATACAGGATGTGAGGAGTGTGTGCGGAAGAATGGGACAAAATCCACCTGAGCAATGCAGACGACTAGTGTCTCCATACAGGATGTGAGGAGTGTGTGCGGAAGAATGGGCCAAAATCCACCTGAGCAATGCAGACGACTAGTGTCTCCATACAGGATGTGAGGAGTGTGTACGGAAGAATGGGACAAAATCCACCTGAGCAATGCAGGCGACTAGTGTCTCCATACAGGATGTGAGGAGTGTGTGCGGAAGAATGGGACAAAATCCACCTGAGCAATGCAGGGACTAGTGTCTCCATACAGGATGTGAGGAGTGTGTGCGGAAGAATGGGCCAAAATCCACCTGAGCAATGCAGGCGACCAGTGTCTCCATACAGGACGTGAGGAGTGTGTGCGGAAGAATGGGACAAAATCCACCTGAGCAATGCAGGCGACTAGTGTCTCCATACAGGATGTGAGGAGTGTGTGCGGAAGAATGGGCCACAATCCACCTGAGCAATGCAGGCGACTAGTGTCTCCATACAGGATGTGAGGAGTGTGTGCGGAAGAATGGGCCAAAATCCACCTGAGCAATGCAGGCGACTAGTGTCTCCATACAGGATGTGAGGAGTGTGTGCGGAAGAATGGACCAAAATCCACCTGAGCAATGCAGGCGACTAGTGTCTCCATACAGGATGTGAGGAGTGTGTGCGGAAGAATGGGCCAAAATCCACCTGAGCAATGCAGGCGACTAGTGTCTCCATACAGGATGTGAGGAGTGTGTGCGGAAGAATGGTCCAAAATCCACCTGAGCAATGCAGGCGACTAGTGTCTCCATACAGGATGTGAGGAGTGTGTGCGGAAGAATGGGCCAAAATCCACCTGAGCAATGCAGGCGACTAGTGTCTCCATACAGGATGTGAGGAGTGTGTGGAAGAATGGACCAAAATCCACCTGAGCAATGCAGGTGACTAGTGTCTCCATACAGGATGTGAGGAGTGTGTGTGTGGAAGAATGGGCCAAAATCCACCTGAGCAATGCAGGCGACCAGTGTCTCCATACAGGATGTGAGGAGTGTGTGCGGAAGAATGGGCCAAACTCACACCTGAGCAATGCAGGCGACTAGTGTCTCCATACAGGATGTGAGGAGTGTGTGCGGAAGAATGGACCAAAATCCCACCTGAGCAATGCAGACGACTAATGTCTCCATACAGGATGTGAGGAGTGTGTGCGGAAGAATGGACCAAAATCCACCTGAGCAATGCAGGTGACTAGTGTCTCCATACAGGATGTGAGGAGTGTGTGCGGAAGAATGGGCCAAAATCCACCTGAGCAATGCAGGTGACTAGTGTCTCCATACAGGATGTGAGGAGTGTGTGCAGAAGAATGGACCAAAATCCACCTGAGCAATGCAGGTGACCAGTGTCTCCATACAGGATGTGAGGAGTGTGTGCGGAAGAATGGTCCAAAATCCACCTGAGCAATGCAGGAGACTAGTGTCTCCATACAGGATGTGAGGAGTGTGTGCGGAAGAATGGACCAAAATCCACCTGAGCAATGCAGGGACTAGTGTCTCCATACAGGATGTGAGGAGTGTGTGCGGAAGAATGGACCAAAATCCACCTGAGCAATGCAGGTGACCAGTGTCTCCATACAGGATGTGAGGAGTGTGTGCGGAAGAATGGACCAAAATCCACCTGAGCAATGCAGGAGACTAGTGTCTCCATACAGGATGTGAGGAGTGTGTGCGGAAGAATGGGCCAAAACCCACCTGAGCAATGCAGGGACTAGTGTCTCCATACAGGATGTGAGGAGTGTGTGCGGAAGAATGGGCCAAAATCCACCTGAGCAATGCAGGCGATTAGTGTCTCCATACAGGATGTGAGGAGTGTGTGCGGAAGAATGGTCGAAAATCCACCTGAGCAATGCAGGTGACTAGTGTCTCCATACAGGATGTGAGGAGTGTGTACAGAAGAATGGGACAAAATCTACCTGAGCAATGCAGACGACTAGTGTCTCCATACAGGATGTGAGGAGTGTGTGTGGAAGAATGGACCAAAATCCACCTGAGCAATGCAGGCGACTAGTGTCTCCATACAGGATGTGAGGAGTGTGTACGGAAGAATGGGACAAAATCCACCTGAGCAATGCAGGCGACTAGTGTCTCCATACAGGATGTGAGGAGTGTGCGGAGGAAGAATGGGCCAAAATCCACCCGAGCAATGCAGGTGACTAGTGTCTCCATACAGGATGTGAGGCGTGTGTGCGGAAGAATGGGCCAAAATCCACCTGAGCAATGCAGGGACTAGTGTCTCCATACAGGATGTGAGGAGTGTGTGCGGAAGAATGGGCCAAACTCACACCTGAGCAATGCAGGCGACTAGTGTCTCCATACAGGATGTGAGGAGTGTGTGTGGAAGAATGGGCCATAATCCACCTGAGCAATGCAAGCGACTAGTGTCTCCATACAGGATGTGAGGAGTGTGTGCGGAAGAATGGACCAAAATCCACCTGAGCAATCCAGGTGACCAGTGTCTCCATACAGGATGTGAGGAGTGTGTGCGGAAGAATGGACCAAAATCCACCTGAGCAATGCAGGTGACTAGTGTCTCCATACAGGATGTGAGGCGTGTGTGCGGAAGAATGGGCCAAAATCCACCTGAGCAATGCAGGTGACCAGTGTCTCCATACAGGATGTGAGGAGTGTGTGCGGAAGAATGGACCAAAATCCACCTGAGCAATGCAGGGACTAGTGTCTCCATACAGGATGTGAGGAGTGTGTGCGGAAGAATGGGCCAAAATCCACCTGAGCAATGCAGGTGACTAGTGTCTCCATACAGGATGTGAGGAGTGTGTGCGGAAGAATGGGCCAAAATCCACCCGAGCAATGCAGGTGACTAGTGTCTCCATACAGGATGTGAGGAGTGTGTGCGGAAGAATGGGCCAAAATCCACCTGAGCAATGCAGGCGACTAGTGTCTCCATACAGGATGTGAGGAGTGTGTGTGGAAGAATGGACCAAAATCCACCTGAGCAATGCAGGCGACTAGTGTCTCCATACAGGATGTGAGGAGTGTGTACAGAAGAATGGGACAAAATCCACCTGAGCAATGCAGACGACTAGTGTCTCCATACAGGATGTGAGGAGTGTGTGTGGAAGAATGGACCAAAATCCACCTGAGCAATGCAGGCGACTAGTGTCTCCATACAGGATGTGAGGAGTGTGTGCGGAAGAATGGGACAAAATCCACCTGAGCAATGCAGGTGACTAGTGTCTCCATACAGGATGTGAGGAGTGTGTACGGAAGAATGGGACAAAATCCACCTGAGCAATGCAGGCGACTAGTGTCTCCATACAGGATGTGAGGAGTGTGTACGGAAGAATGGGACAAAATCCACCTGAGCAATGCAGGCGACTAGTGTCTCCATACAGGATGTGAGGAGTGTGTACGGAAGAATGGGACAAAATCCACCTGAGCAATGCAGGCGACTAGTGTCTCCCTACAGGATGTGAGGAGTGTGTGCGGAAGAATGGGACAAAATCCACCTGAGCAATGCAGGTGACTAGTGTCTCCATACAGGATGTGAGGAGTGTGTGCGGAAGAATGGGCCAAAATCCACCTGAGCAATGCAGGCGACTAGTGTCTCCATACAGGATGTGAGGAGTGTGTGCGGAAGAATGGGCCAAAATCCACCTGAGCAATGCAGGCGACTAGTGTCTCCATACAGGATGTGAGGAGTGTGTGCGGAAGAATGGGCCAAAATCCACCTGAGCAATGCAGGGACTAGTGTCTCCATACAGGATGTGAGGAGTGTGTGTGGAAGAATGGATCAAAATCCACCTGAGCAATGCAGGCGACTAGTGTCTCCATACAGGATGTGAGGAGTGTGTACAGAAGAATGGGACAAAATCCACCTGAGCAATGCAGACGACTAGTGTCTCCATACAGGATGTGAGGAGTGTGTGTGGAAGAATGGACCAAAATCCACCTGAGCAATGCAGGCGACTAGTGTCTCCATACAGGATGTGAGGAGTGTGTGCGGAAGAATGGGACAAAATCCACCTGAGCAATGCAGGTGACTAGTGTCTCCATACAGGATGTGAGGAGTGTGTACGGAAGAATGGGACAAAATCCACCTGAGCAATGCAGGCGACTAGTGTCTCCATACAGGATGTGAGGAGTGTGTACGGAAGAATGGGACAAAATCCACCTGAGCAATGCAGGCGACTAGTGTCTCCATACAGGATGTGAGGAGTGTGTACGGAAGAATGGGACAAAATCCACCTGAGCAATGCAGGCGACTAGTGTCTCCCTACAGGATGTGAGGAGTGTGTGCGGAAGAATGGGCCAAAATCCACCCGAGCAATGCAGGTGACTAGTGTCTCCATACAGGATGTGAGGAGTGTGTGCGGAAGAATGGGCCAAAATCCACCTGAGCAATGCAGGCGACTAGTGTCTCCATACAGGATGTGAGGAGTGTGTGCGGAAGAATGGGCCAAAATCCACCTGAGCAATGCAGACGACTAGTGTCTCCATACAGGATGTGAGGAGTGTGTGCGGAAGAATGGGCCAAAATCCACCTGAGCAATGCAGGGACTAGTGTCTCCATACAGGATGTGAGGAGTGTGTGTGGAAGAATGGGACAAAATCCACCTGAGCAATGCAGGCGACTAGTGTCTCCATACAGGATGTGAGGAGTGTGTGCGGAAGAATGGGCCAAAATCCACCCGAGCAATGCAGGTGACTAGTGTCTCCATACAGGATGTGAGGCGTGTGTGCGGAAGAATGGGCCAAAATCCACCTGAGCAATGCAGGGACTAGTGTCTCAATACAGGATGTGAGGAGTGTGTGCGGAAGAATGGGCCAAACTCACACCTGAGCAATGCAGGCGACTAGTGTCTCCATACAGGATGTGAGGAGTGTGTGTGGAAGAATGGACCAAAATCCACCTGAGCAATGCAGGCGACTAGTGTCTCCATACAGGATGTGAGGAGTGTGTACGGAAGAATGGGACAAAATCCACCTGAGCAATGCAGGCGACTAGTGTCTCCATACAGGATGTGAGGAGTGTGCGGAGGAAGAATGGGCCAAAATCCACCCGAGCAATGCAGGTGACTAGTGTCTCCATACAGGATGTGAGGCGTGTGTGCGGAAGAATGGGCCAAAATCCACCTGAGCAATGCAGGGACTAGTGTCTCCATACAGGATGTGAGGAGTGTGTGCGGAAGAATGGGCCAAACTCACACCTGAGCAATGCAGGCGACTAGTGTCTCCATACAGGATGTGAGGAGTGTGTGTGGAAGAATGGGCCATAATCCACCTGAGCAATGCAAGCGACTAGTGTCTCCATACAGGATGTGAGGAGTGTGTGCGGAAGAATGGACCAAAATCCACCTGAGCAATGCAGGTGACCAGTGTCTCCATACAGGATGTGAGGAGTGTGTGCGGAAGAATGGACCAAAATCCACCTGAGCAATGCAGGTGACTAGTGTCTCCATACAGGATGTGAGGCGTGTGTGCGGAAGAATGGGCCAAAATCCACCTGAGCAATGCAGGCGACCAGTGTCTCCATACAGGATGTGAGGAGTGTGTGCGGAAGAATGGGCCAAACTCATACCTGAGCAATGCAGGCGACTAGTGTCTCCATACAGGATGTGAGGAGTGTGTGCGGAAGAATGGACCAAAATCCCACCTGAGCAATGCAGACGACTAATGTCTCCATACAGGATGTGAGGAGTGTGTGCGGAAGAATGGACCAAAATCCACCTGAGCAATGCAGGTGACCAGTGTCTCCATACAGGATGTGAGGAGTGTGTGCGGAAGAATGGACCAAAATCCACCTGAGCAATGCAGGGACTAGTGTCTCCATACAGGATGTGAGGAGTGTGTGCGGAAGAATGGGCCAAAATCCACCTGAGCAATGCAGGTGACTAGTGTCTCCATACAGGATGTGAGGAGTGTGTGCGGAAGAATGGGCCAAAATCCACCCGAGCAATGCAGGTGACTAGTGTCTCCATACAGGATGTGAGGAGTGTGTGCGGAAGAATGGGCCAAAATCCACCTGAGCAATGCAGGCGACTAGTGTCTCCATACAGGATGTGAGGAGTGTGTGTGGAAGAATGGACCAAAATCCACCTGAGCAATGCAGGCGACTAGTGTCTCCATACAGGATGTGAGGAGTGTGTACAGAAGAATGGGACAAAATCCACCTGAGCAATGCAGACGACTAGTGTCTCCATACAGGATGTGAGGAGTGTGTGTGGAAGAATGGACCAAAATCCACCTGAGCAATGCAGGCGACTAGTGTCTCCATACAGGATGTGAGGAGTGTGTGCGGAAGAATGGGACAAAATCCACCTGAGCAATGCAGGTGACTAGTGTCTCCATACAGGATGTGAGGAGTGTGTACGGAAGAATGGGACAAAATCCACCTGAGCAATGCAGGCGACTAGTGTCTCCATACAGGATGTGAGGAGTGTGTACGGAAGAATGGGACAAAATCCACCTGAGCAATGCAGGCGACTAGTGTCTCCATACAGGATGTGAGGAGTGTGTACGGAAGAATGGGACAAAATCCACCTGAGCAATGCAGGCGACTAGTGTCTCCCTACAGGATGTGAGGAGTGTGTGCGGAAGAATGGGACAAAATCCACCTGAGCAATGCAGGTGACTAGTGTCTCCATACAGGATGTGAGGAGTGTGTGCGGAAGAATGGGCCAAAATCCACCTGAGCAATGCAGGCGACTAGTGTCTCCATACAGGATGTGAGGAGTGTGTGCGGAAGAATGGGCCAAAATCCACCTGAGCAATGCAGGCGACTAGTGTCTCCATACAGGATGTGAGGAGTGTGTGCGGAAGAATGGGACAAAATCCACCTGAGCAATGCAGGGACTAGTGTCTCCATACAGGATGTGAGGAGTGTGTGTGGAAGAATGGACCAAAATCCACCTGAGCAATGCAGGCGACTAGTGTCTCCATACAGGATGTGAGGAGTGTGTACAGAAGAATGGGACAAAATCCACCTGAGCAATGCAGACGACTAGTGTCTCCATACAGGATGTGAGGAGTGTGTGTGGAAGAATGGACCAAAATCCACCTGAGCAATGCAGGCGACTAGTGTCTCCATACAGGATGTGAGGAGTGTGTGCGGAAGAATGGGACAAAATCCACCTGAGCAATGCAGGTGACTAGTGTCTCCATACAGGATGTGAGGAGTGTGTACGGAAGAATGGGACAAAATCCACCTGAGCAATGCAGGCGACTAGTGTCTCCATACAGGATGTGAGGAGTGTGTACGGAAGAATGGGACAAAATCCACCTGAGCAATGCAGGCGACTAGTGTCTCCATACAGGATGTGAGGAGTGTGTACGGAAGAATGGGACAAAATCCACCTGAGCAATGCAGGCGACTAGTGTCTCCCTACAGGATGTGAGGAGTGTGTGCGGAAGAATGGGCCAAAATCCACCCGAGCAATGCAGGTGACTAGTGTCTCCATACAGGATGTGAGGAGTGTGTGCGGAAGAATGGGCCAAAATCCACCTGAGCAATGCAGGCGACTAGTGTCTCCATACAGGATGTGAGGAGTGTGTGCGGAAGAATGGGCCAAAATCCACCCGAGCAATGCAGGTGACTAGTGTCTCCATACAGGATGTGAGGAGTGTGTGCGGAAGAATGGGCCAAAATCCACCTGAGCAATGCAGGCGACTAGTGTCTCCATACAGGATGTGAGGAGTGTGTGTGGAAGAATGGACCAAAATCCACCTGAGCAATGCAGGCGACTAGTGTCTCCATACAGGATGTGAGGAGTGTGTACAGAAGAATGGGACAAAATCCACCTGAGCAATGCAGACGACTAGTGTCTCCATACAGGATGTGAGGAGTGTGTGTGGAAGAATGGACCAAAATCCACCTGAGCAATGCAGGCGACTAGTGTCTCCATACAGGATGTGAGGAGTGTGTGCGGAAGAATGGGACAAAATCCACCTGAGCAATGCAGGTGACTAGTGTCTCCATACAGGATGTGAGGAGTGTGTACGGAAGAATGGGACAAAATCCACCTGAGCAATGCAGGCGACTAGTGTCTCCATACAGGATGTGAGGAGTGTGTACGGAAGAATGGGACAAAATCCACCTGAGCAATGCAGGCGACTAGTGTCTCCATACAGGATGTGAGGAGTGTGTACGGAAGAATGGGACAAAATCCACCTGAGCAATGCAGGCGACTAGTGTCTCCCTACAGGATGTGAGGAGTGTGTGCGGAAGAATGGGACAAAATCCACCTGAGCAATGCAGGTGACTAGTGTCTCCATACAGGATGTGAGGAGTGTGTGCGGAAGAATGGGCCAAAATCCACCTGAGCAATGCAGGCGACTAGTGTCTCCATACAGGATGTGAGGAGTGTGTGCGGAAGAATGGGCCAAAATCCACCTGAGCAATGCAGGCGACTAGTGTCTCCATACAGGATGTGAGGAGTGTGTGCGGAAGAATGGGCCAAAATCCACCTGAGCAATGCAGGGACTAGTGTCTCCATACAGGATGTGAGGAGTGTGTGTGGAAGAATGGGACAAAATCCACCTGAGCAATGCAGGCGACTAGTGTCTCCATACAGGATGTGAGGAGTGTGTGCGGAAGAATGGGCCAAAATCCACCCGAGCAATGCAGGTGACTAGTGTCTCCATACAGGATGTGAGGCGTGTGTGCGGAAGAATGGGCCAAAATCCACCTGAGCAATGCAGGGACTAGTGTCTCAATACAGGATGTGAGGAGTGTGTGCGGAAGAATGGGCCAAACTCACACCTGAGCAATGCAGGCGACTAGTGTCTCCATACAGGATGTGAGGAGTGTGTGCGGAAGAATGGGCCATAATCCACCTGAGCAATGCAAGCGACTAGTGTCTCCATACAGGATGTGAGGAGTGTGTGTGGAAGAATGGGCCATAATCCACCTGAGCAATGCAAGCGACTAGTGTCTCCATACAGGATGTGAGGAGTGTGTGCGGAAGAATGGACCAAAATCACACCTGAGCAATGCAGGCGACTAGTGTCTCCATACAGGATGTGAGGAGTGTGTGCGGAAGAATGGGACAAAATCACACCTGAGCAATGCAGGCGACTAGTGTCTCCATACAGGATGTGAGGAGTGTGTGCAGAAGAATAGGCCAAAATCCACCTGAGCAATGCAGGCGACTAGTGTCTCCATACAGGATGTGAGGAGTGTGTGCGGAGGAAGAATGGGCCAAAATCCACCTGAGCAATGCAGGCGACCAGTGTCTCCATACAGGGTGTGTGAGGAGTGTGTGCGGAAGAATGGGCCAAAATCCACCTGAGCAATGCAGGTGACTAGTGTCTCCATACAGGATGTGAGGAGTGTGTGCGGAGGAATGGGCCAAAATCCACCTGAGCAATGCAGGTGACTAGTGTCTCCATACAGGATGTGAGGAGTGTGTGCGGAAGAATGGGACAAAATCCACCTGAGCAATGCAGGCGACTAGTGTCTCCATACAGGATGTGAGGAGTGTGTGCGGAGGAATGGGCCAAAATCCACCTGAGCAATGCAGGCGACTAGTGTCTCCATACAGGATGTGAGGAGTGTGTGCAGAAGAATGGGACAAAATCCACCTGAGCAATGCAGGGACTAGTGTCTCCATACAGGATGTGCGGAGTGTGTGCGGAGGAATGGGCCAAAATCCACCTGAGCAATGCAGGCGACTAGTGTCTCCATACAGGATGTGAGGAGTGTGTGCGGAAGAATGGGCCAAAATCCACCTGAGCAATGCAGACGACTAGTGTCTCCATACAGGATGTGAGGAGTGTGTGCAGAAGAATGGGCCAAAATCCACCTGAGCAATGCAGGCGACTAGTGTCTCCATACAGGATGTGAGGAGTGTGTGCGGAAGAATGGGCCAAAATCCACCTGAGCAATGCAGGTGACTAGTGTCTCCATACAGCATGTGAGGAGTGTGTGTGGAAGAATGGTCCAAAATCCACCTGAGCAATGCAGGCGACTAGTGTCTCCATACAGGATGTGAGGAGTGTGTGCGGAAGAATGGGCCAAAATCCACCTGAGCAATGCAGGCGACTAGTGTCTCCATACAGGATGTGAGGAGTGTGTGTGGAAGAATGGGCCAAAATCCACCTGAGCAATGCAGGCGACTAGTGTCTCCATACAGGATGTGAGGAGTGTGTGTGGAAGAATGGGCCAAAATCCACCTGAGCAATGCAGGTGACTAGTGTCTCCATACAGGATATGAGGAGTGTGTGTGGAAGAATGGTCCAAAATCCACCTGAGCAATGCAGGCGACTAGTGTCTCCATACAGGATGTGAGGAGTGTGTGCGGAAGAATGGGCCAAAATCCACCTGAGCAATGCAGGCGACTAGTGTCTCCATACAGGATGTGAGGAGTGTGTGCGGAAGAATGGGCCAAAATCCACCTGAGCAATGCAGACGACTAGTGTCTCCATACAGGATGTGAGGAGTGTGTGCGGAAGAATGGGCCAAAATCCACCTGAGCAATGCAGGCGACTAGTGTCTCCATACAGGATGTGAGGAGTGTGTGCAGAAGAATGGGCCAAAATCCACCTGAGCAATGCAGACGACTAGTGTCTCCATACAGGATGTGAGGAGTGTGTGCAGAAGAATGGGCCAAAATCCACCTGAGCAATGCAGGCAACTAGTGTCTCCATACAGGATGTGAGGAGTGTGTGCGGAAGAATGGGCCAAAATCCACCTGAGCAATGCAGGCGACTAGTGTCTCCATACAGGATGTGAGGAGTGTGTGCGGAAGAATGGGCCAAAATCCACCTGAGCAATGCAGGCGACTAGTGTCTCCATACAGGATGTGAGGAGTGTGTGTGGAAGAATGGGCCAAAATCCACCTGAGCAATGCAGGCGACTAGTGTCTCCATACAGGATGTGAGGAGTGTGTGTGGAAGAATGGGCCAAAATCCACCTGAGCAATGCAGGCAACTAGTGTCTCCATACAGGAGGTGAGGAGTGTGTGTGGAAGAATGGGCCAAAATCCACCCGAGCAATGCAGGCGACTAGTGTCTCCATACAGGATGTGAGGAGTGTGTGTGGAAGAATGGGCCAAAATCCACCTGAGCAATGCAGGCAACTAGTGTCTCCATACAGGATGTGAGGAGTGTGTGCGGAAGAATGGACCAAAATCCACCTGAGCAATGCAGGCGACTAGTGTCTCCATACAGGATGTGAGGAGTGTGTGTGGAAGAATGGGCCAAAATCCACCTGAGCAATGCAGGCGACTAGTGTCTCCATACAGGATGTGAGGAGTGTGTGTGGAAGAATGGGCCAAAATCCACCTGAGCAATGCAGGCGACTAGTGTCTCCATACAGGAGGTGAGGAGTGTGTGTGGAAGAATGGGCCAAAATCCACCCGAGCAATGCAGGCGACTAGTGTCTCCATACAGGATGTGAGGAGTGTGTGCGGAAGAAGAATGGACAAAATCCACCTGAGCAATGCAGGCGACCAGTGTCTCCATACAGGAGGAGTCTAGAAGCTTCAGCACTAACAAAGGAGAAAGTGCCAAATATTAAATAAATCTGAGTAACGTGTTCATTACTTTCCCTGTGTCATTTCTCATTATTATACATAATGGACATCTATAGTGATTTCTTTCCCTGTGTGTATTGGACGGGTTGTTACCGACATCTGGTGAGACATTCATGTCAATAGCAACTTTAGAAATATATTTACTTAGAGAATTAGAGCTGTGTCCAGTACTTACGTCACCGGCTGTATGGAGACCTGTAGATGACATATGCGGGGTGCAGGCTATGCGGGGACATTTTGGGTTTTGGTTGATATTTTGCTCCATTCTCCTGCAGGAGAACGAGGACCTGCGGGGTAAGGTGCAGCACCTGGAGACGTCGCTGCAGGAGAAGCTGGAGCAGCTCGTCTACACCAAAGGTCACATGGACAGTCTGCAATGGCGCAAAGAAGAGGAAACGCGGCACCTGCAGGAGAAGGTGGAGACACTGACGACGTCATTAGAAAATGAGAAGAAGAGACCTCCGGAGGTGCAGGTGACTGGTCTGCAAACACTACGGCTGGGGGCTCACAGGGACAGGAGCGTGGACATGGTGCCCGAGGGTGGAGTACACACAAGGGGCAGGAGGTGGAGTACACACAAGGGGCAGGAGGTGGAGTACACAGAGGGGGCAGGAGGTGGAGTACACAGAGGGGGCAGGAGGTGGAGTACACAGAGGGGGCAGGAGGTGGAGTACACAGAGGGGGCAGGAGGTGGAGTACACAGAGGGGGCAGGAGGTGGAGTACACAGAGGGGGCAGGAGGTGGAGTACACAGAGGGGGCAGGAGGTGGAGTACACAGAGGGGGCAGGAGGTGGAGTACACAGAGGGGGCAGGAGGTGGAGTACACAGGGGGCAGGAGGTGGAGTACACAGAGGGGGCAGGAGGTGGAGTACACAGATGGGGCAGAAGGTGGAGTACACAGAGGGGGCAGGAGGTGGAGTACACAGAGAGGGCAGGTGGTGAAGTACACACAGGGGGTGGAGTACACACAGGGGCAGGGGGGAGTACACTCAGGGGGCAGGTAATGGAGTACACAGACGGGGCAGGTGGTGGAGTACACAGAGGGGGCAGGCGGTGGAGTATATGCAGGGGTGGAGTACACACAGGGGGCAGGTGGTACAGTACACACAGGGGGCAGGCGGTAGAGTACACACAGGTGTTGGAGTAGACACAGGGGGCAGGTGGTGGAATATACACAGGGTGCAGGCGGTGGAGTATATACAGTGGCAGGGGAGGAGTACACACAGGGTGCAGGCGGTGGAGTATATACAGTGGCAGGGGAGGAGTACACACAGGGTGCAGGCGGTGGAGTACACACAGGGGGCAGGCGGTACAGTACACACAGGGGGCAGGCGGTAGAGTACACACAGGTGTTGGAGTAGACACAGGGGGCAGGTGGTGGAGTATACATGGGGGTGGAGTATACACAGGGGCAGGGGTGGAGTACACACAGGGTGCAGGCGGTGGAGTATATACAGTGGCAGGGGAGGAGTACACACAGGGTGCAGGCGGTGGAGTATACACAGGGTGCAGGCGGTGGAGTATACACAGGGGCAGGGGAGGAGTATAGACTGTGGGTAGGGGGTGGAGTATACACAGGGGCAAGGGGTGGAGTACACTCCGGGGGCAGGGGGTGGAGTACACGCAGGGTGTGGTGTACACAGGGGGCAAGGGTTGGAGAAAACACAGTGGGTGTGGGTGGCGTACACACAGGGGGCCAAAGCGTGGAGTCCACTCAGTCGGTGAGTACTCGGAACTCTCAATGTCAGGAGCTGTATAAGAACTAGATGTGAGCAGAGGGTGGAGTGAAGTCCTCAGTGTCACTGGTGGGTTTTGTGGTTCTGGTAATGATGGTGGTCTCGTGTCTGGTGTCCCGTCAGGCCGGCACTGTCCGAGGCACGGACATCCAGCATTATCCGAGGCACAGACCTCCAGCTATAGGACAGTGGATTTTAGTGTTGTTGTCCCCACAGTACGTCACGCAGACGGTGGAGTCCCCAACGCTCCTGCACAGCTTAGAGAAGGCGGAGGAGAGAAACCAAACTCTCCAGCAGCAAGTGAGCGGCCACAGCGAGAAGTGTCAGCGGCTGGAGAAGCAGCTCCAGAGATCCCAGGACCTGAGCTCCACCCTGCAGAGCAAGGTACCGCACCACAAGACTCCTGAGACTGACACCCCCAAGTCCACAAGACCATGAGACTCCTGAGGCCATGACACCCCTGAGACTCCCGAGACCATGACACCCCCGAGCCCACAAGACCAGGAGACTCCCCAGACCACAACACCCCTGAGACTCCCGAGACCACGGCACTCCCGAGCCCACAAGACCAGGAGACTCCCCAGACCACAAGACCCCTGAGACTCCCGAGACCACGACACTCCCGAGCCCACAAGACCAGGAGACTCCCGAGACCACGAGTGTCACAATGGTTTCCCAGTATAGGAGACTTGTGACAGGTTTTGGGACCTGAGTCTCATTTTACCATGTGAGACTCTTCATATTAAACTTGTTTCCTTACCTTTGGTGCATTAGGGGTTAATGTCAGTTTTGCTGTTAGCAGCTCCTTTGTAGTTCTGTTTAGCTGCAGCTGCTCTGTGACCACGCCCACCTCCTTCAAATAGTCACATGACCCATCACCTTACGCTGGTGAGAGAATCTCATTCAGCCGACTGGGTGGAAGGAGCTGTTGGAGCACTGACTGGTGCCTCGGTGTCTGGCTGCAGCCATGACGTTGCTGTTAATATCCTTTTTGCCCCTGTCTGTCTTTCCTTCATTGTCTTCTGAGGGAGGGTGTAGTGAGCATTCTCTGTGCAGG
This sequence comes from Anomaloglossus baeobatrachus, assembly GCF_048569485.1. Taxonomy (NCBI): domain Eukaryota; kingdom Metazoa; phylum Chordata; class Amphibia; order Anura; family Aromobatidae; genus Anomaloglossus; species Anomaloglossus baeobatrachus. Next base: position 14,026,969 of record NC_134358.1, on the reverse strand, counting down.
GGCAGAGGAGGTGAGCTGTGACATCACCCATTGTCTTCTGTTGGAGGGTATAATGAGCATGCTCTGTACAGAGGGGGAGGTGGTGAGCTGTGCTCATAGTATGCATATGAATGCTGTCCACAGAACGGGTGCAGACCAGACCCTGGTGTCGGTTTGCTGCTCGCCCTGGCTGCCTCCCCAGTAATGTTCTCATCTTCTTGTTCATTCTGCAGATTTTGGCTTATGAGTCTCAGATTGAGAAGCTGAAGGATGAACTCATGCAGGAGATCCACCAGCTGGAGGCTCAGAAGGACGAGGCCGTGAAGGAAGCCTCCGAATGTTCGGAGCAGCACATGGAGCAGCTGAGGCAGCAGCTCCTGGGTGAGTCCTGCGGGGAGGTTATCCGGGATTACCAGTACAACCACCAGGGTGGAGAAAACTGAGACCATCACCCTACTGGAGCCTTAGATAACCTGTCTCTCAGCGCTGCATGGGAGGGAGCGCTGTTCATCATGGGCTTCCTGATTCACTGAACTCTCTGGAGCAGTGATATGTTTGGAGTAACATGTTATCACTAGTGATGAGCGAGCAGTAAAATGCTCCAGTGCTCGGTACTGGAATCGAGCAGGTCGGACGCTCGGACGGGGGCGACGCGAGTAACGAGTATAATGGAAGTCAATGGGAAACTCCAGCATTTCTCCAGCAGATCCACACAGGAGGTCTGAGGAGGCCTAGAAATCACTGAATGGAATGGGATCAGCCTGAGGAAGATGCCTGAGGAAGACGCCTGGACTCATCTCTGACTCCCAGGACGCTACTGGGTGCAATGGTTTCAGAGTATTACTCCACTTACAGAATGACAATGAAACCTAGAAAACCGAAGATAAAATCGAGTTTATAGGAAAAAATGTTCGTAAACCTGGATAAAGGTCTCTGCTGGATAAAGGTCTCTCCTGGATAAAGGTCTCTCCTGGATAAAGGTCTCTCCTGGATAAAGGTCTCTGCTGGATAAAGGTCTCTGCTGGATAAAGGTCTCTGCTGGATAAAGGTCTCTGCTGGATAAAGGTCTCTGCTGGATAAAGGTTTCTGCTGGATAAAGGTCTCTCCTGGATAAAGGTCTCTGCTGGATAAAGGTCTCTGCTGGATAAGGGTCTCTCCTGGATAAGGGTCTCTGCTGGATAAAGGTCTCTGCTGGATAAAGGTCTCTGCTGGATAAAGGTCTCTGCTGGATAAAGGTCTCTCCTGGATAAAGGTCTCTGTTGGATAAAGATCTCTGCTGGATAAAGGTCTCTCCTGAATAAAGGTCTCTGCTGGATAAAGACTTGTACATAAGGCAAATTAAGAAAGAGAACGAATCCTCCTCCCTTAGGCCATGTTATGTTCACAGTGTTTTTGCGGGGTTTTGTGTGACATGGTCAGACGCCTCCTGAGTAATCAGGTCAAGCAAACAGGTGATGAGGTGCCATTAGGAGACATAGGTGGAAAGCCTTCCTTCTGTGATTGTGTGGAGAAAGCTTATGGGGGAGGACATTGTCTGTTACGCCGCGTGGTTGGCACTGAAGGAGAAACCTGAATTCAATGATTATGGCGTACCGCTGATACGTCTCTCCCTATAGTGTATCACCAGTCTGTGTGCTGTACATACTATGTAGTGTGTATTCGGGGATATGGCAGTGTGTTGTGTGTGTATTATATATATAGTCACCATCTATACCATATATCACACAGGCATGCAGAGCCGCCTGGCATCGCTCCAACCCGTCCTCAAGAACATGAAGACCAATTATAACAGTCTGAGGAGCCAAGTGCGGAGCTTCTCCCAGTTCTATGAGGCTTCCATAACAGAGGCCCGGAAACAGGTGTGGACTGGACAAAGGGTATAGTGAGGGGGAGCTTGGTGCAAAGGGAGCCGTGTGCGGAGCAGGGGAGCCGGGTATAGAGAGCCCAATGGGTGAGGAGAGTGAGCTGGATGCAGGGAGGGTAATGGGTAAGGAGGAGTTGGGTGAGGAGGGGGAGCTGGATGCACAGAGGGTAATGGGTAAGGAGGAGTTGGGTGAGGAGGGGGAGCTGGATGCAGAGAGGGTAATGGGTAAGGAGGAGTTGGGTGAGGAGGGGGAGCTGGATGCAGAGAGGGTAATGGGTAAGGAGGAGTTGGGTGAGGAGGGGGAGCTGGATACAGAGAGGGTAATGGGTAAGAGGAATTGGGTGAGGAGGGGGAGCTGGATACAGAGAGGGTAATGGGTAAAGAGGAGTTGGGTGAGGAGGGGGAGCTGGATACAGAGAGGGTAATGGGTAAGAGGAGTTGGGTGAGGAGGGGGAGTTGGATGCAGAGAGGGTAATGGGTAAAGAGGAGTTGGGTGAGGAGGGGGAGCTGGATACAGAGAGGGTAATGGGTAAAGAGGAGTTGGGTGAGGAGAGGGAGCTGGATACAGAGAGGGTAATGGGTAAGGAGGAGTGGGGTGAGGAGGGTGAGCTGGATGCAGAGAGGGTAATGGGTAAAGAGGAGTTGGGTGAGGAGGGGGAGCTGGATACAGAGAGGGTAATGGGTAAAGAGGAGTTGGGTGAGGAGGGGGAGCTGGATACAGAGAGGGTAATGGGTAAGGAGGAGTTGGGTGAGGAGGGCGAGCTGGATGCAGAAAGGGTAATGGGTAAGGAGGAATGGGGTGAGGTGGGGGAGCTGGATGCAGAGAGGGTAATGGGTAAGGAGGAGTTGGGTGAGGAGGGGGAGTTGGATGCAGAGAGGGTAATGAGTGAGGCGGAGTGGGGTGAGGAGGGGGAGCTGGATGCAGAGAGGGTAATGGGTAAGGAGGAGTGGGGTGAGGAGGGTGAGCTGGATGCAAAGAGGGTAATGGGTAAAGAGGAGTTGGGTGAGGAGGGCGAGCTCGATGCAGAGAGGGTAATGGGTAAAGAGGAGTTGGGTGAGGAGGTGGAGCTGGATACAGAGAGGGTAATGGGTAAGGAGGAGTTGGGTGAGGAGGGTGAGCTGGATGCAGAGAGGGTAATGGGTAAGGAGGAATGGGGTGAGGTGGGGGAGCTGGATGCAGAGAGGGTAATGGGTAAGGAGGAGTGGGGTGAGGAGGGTGAGCTGGATGCAGAGAGGGTAATGGGTAAGGAGGAGTGGGGTGAGGAGGGTGAGCTGGATGCAGAGAGGGTAATGGGTAAGGAGGAGTGGGGTGAGGAGGGTGAGCTGGATGCAGAGAGGGTAATGGGTAAAGAGGAGTTGGGTGAGGAGGGGGAGCTGGATACAGAGAGGGTAATGGGTAAGGAGGAATGGGGTGAGGAGGGGGAGCTGGATGCAGAGACAGTAATGGGTAAGAAGGTGTTAGGTGCAGAGCAGGGGGAGCCAGCTACATAGAGTGTAATGGGTAACCAGGGGGAGCTGGTTGTGGAGCAGGGGAGCCAGATACAGACAGTGTAATAGGTGAGGAGGGGAAGTAGGGTACGAAGCGTGGAAGCTAAGTAAAGAGAGCATAATGGGTGAGGAGGGGGATCTAGGTGTGAATCGGGGAGCTGGGTACAAAGAGGGTAATGGGTGAGGAGGGGTAGCTGGGTGCAGAAAAGGTAATGGGTGAGGAGGGGGAGCTGGGTGCGAAACGGGGGAGCCGGGTACAGAGAGTGTAATGGGTGAGGAGGGGACCTCGGTGCATAGAAGAAGGGAGCTGGGTGTGGAGCAGAGGAGCCGGGTAAAGAGAGCATAATGGTGTAGAGGGGGACCTGGATGTGAAGCAGGGGAGCTGGGTACAGAGAGCATTGGTTAGGAGGGAGAGGTAGGTGCAGAGAGGGTAATGGGTGAGGATGGGGAGCCATGTGCGGAGGAGGGGAGACGGGAGCTGAGAGCGTAATGGGTGAGGTGCGGGAGCTGGATGCGGAGCAGGGGAGCCCGGGAAGAGGCAGTATAATGGGTGAGGAGGGGGCAGTGGATGCAATAGGGAGTCATGTGCAGAGAGTGATGTGTGAGAGAAAAAGCTGGGTATAAAGAGGGTAATGGGTGTGGAAGGGAGCTGGGTGTGGAGCAGAGGAGCCGGGTAAAGAGAGCATAATGGGTGTTGAAGGGAGCTGGGTGTCAAGCAGGGGAGCTGGGTACAGAGTGGGGAGCCCAGTGTGTAGTGGGGTGTATAAGGTAGGAGGCAACGAGAGGGCGAGGGCTGAAGAGAGAGTGGATGCACAGAGGGTTGAGGGGTGAAGAACAGGAGCCTTGTGCAGAGTGGGGGAGCCAAGAATGGAACGAGGATGATGGATCTGTAGAGGGGTGTCAGGTGTGCGGAGAGGGATATTGAGACAGAATTGGAGAGTGCATCTTAGAGACTGTCCATATGGTAGCAGTCAGACAGTAGACTTTCTTGTGTTCTTCAGATCTGTGCTGCCGTTACGGACGCTTCTGAAGCCAACAAGGATCTTCTGCAGAAATACCAGCGGGAGCTGCGGCTGCGGAGACGGTACCACGAGCAGCTGGTGGAGCTGAAGGGTGAGTTGTTGGCCCTGGGTCCTGGTGAAGATTTTCTGCTTGTTGCTCTTGGAAGGTCCATGGCAATCAGTACAGATGTGATTGTATCTCCTATCCCTGATCAGGAAACATCCGTGTTCTGTGCAGAGTGAGGCCACATGTGGACCCTGGAGATGTGGAAGGTTCAGCAGCCTCCACCATCATCACTGATGTCAGTGATGACACCAAACTATCCGTCCTCTATAAAGGGAAGGACCGCAACTTCACCCTGGATAAAGTCTTCCTACCGCACACCACCCAGGAAGAGGTATAATCTGCAAGATGGAAGGACTGATGAGATTTTCTGAGGGTTGTGAAGAAATCTGATTGTCTAGCAGTGAGATATAGCTCTGATTGACTGGTGATCGATAGAGGGAAGCTCTGGTCGATTGATTATTGTGGGGAGCTTTTGTTTGCTGGTGACTGACAGAGCTCTGATTAGCCAGTGATTGACAGGGGGAGCTGTGGTTGGCCTTTGACTGAGAGGAGTTCTGATTGGTCCGTGACTGAGAGGAGTTCTGGTTGGTCCGTGACTGAGAGGAGATGTACAGTAGTTGGCCCTTGACTAGGTAGGAGCTGTGGTTGGCCCTTGACTGGGGGAGCGCTGGATGGCCCATGACTTGGGGAGCCCTGGTTGGCCATTACAAGGGGGAGCTATAGTTTGCCTGTGACTTAGGGGCCCTTTGCACACTATGACATCGCAAGCCGATGCTGCGATGTGCGATAGTCCCCGCCCCCGTCGCAGCTGCGATATCTTGTGATAGCTGTCGTAGCGAATATTATCGCTACAGCAGCTTCACATGCACTTACCTGCCCTGCGACGTCGCTCTGGCCGGCGACCCGCCTCCTTGCTAAGGGGGAGGGTCGTGCGGTGTCACAGCGACGTCACACGGCAGTCGGCCAATAGAAGCGGAGGGGCGGAGATGAGCGGGATGTAAACATCCCGCCCACCTCCTTCCTTCCGCATTGCAGACAGGACGCAGGTAGAAGATGTTCCTCGTTCCTGCGGCTTCATACACAGCGATGTGTGCTTCTGCAGGAAAAAGGAACAACATCGTACCGTAGCTGCAGCCAAAATAATGAAAATGACCGACACTACACCTATAATATGATACCGACGCTTTTGCGCTCGGTAATCGTAGTTAAAACGATTTACACACTACAATGTCAAGAGCGACGCCGGAAGTGCGTCACTTTCGATTTGACCCCACCGACATCGCACCTGCGATGTCGTAGTGTGCAAAGGGCCCCTAAGGGGAGTTCTTGTTGGCCTGTGGCTGGGGAGGATCTGTGGTTTGCCTGTGATTGGGTGAGAACTGTGGTTGGAGTGTGACTATGGGGAGCTGGAATTTGCCTATTACTGGGAGGAGATATGGTTGATCTGTGACTGGGGGGGAGCTGTGGATGGTCTATGACTGGGAAGGAGTTTTGGTTGGCCCATGACTAGAGGAGGTTTGGATGGCCCGTGACTGGGGGAGAACTGTGATTGGAATATGACTGGGGGAAGCTGTGGTTGGACTTTGCATGGGGGAAATTGTGGTTGGCCTCTGAGTGGGGGGAGCTGTGGTTGGTCCATGCCTGGTGGCAGCTGTGGTTGGCCTGTGCCTGGAGGGAGCTGTGGTCAACCCATCACTGGGAGGAATCTGGTTGACCCGTGACTGGGGGTGGAGCTGTGGTTGGACCGTGACAGAGGGAGTCATGGTTAGCTTGTGACTGGGGGGGAGCTGTGGCTGGCTCATGACTGGGGGCAGTCGTGGTTGGTCAGTGACGAGAGGAGGATTGGTTAGCTTTTGACTGGGGGAGATGGGGTTGGCCCGTGACTGGGGGGGAGCTATGGTTGGCCCATGATTGGAGGGGAGCTGTGGTTGGCCTGTGCCTGTACAGGGAGTTGTGGTTGGCCCTTAACTCGGGGGAGGGTGTTTTGGTGGTTGGCATGTGACTGGGGAGAATGTTTGGTTGGCCCTGACTGGGGGGGACTGTAGTTGGCCTATGACTGGGGGGAGCTGTGGTTGGCTCGTGCCTAGAGAAGGGCTGTGGTTGGCCCGTGATTGGGGGAAATTTTGGTTGGTCCATGACTGGGGGGGAAGTTTGGTTGGCCCGTGACTGGAGAGGGGAGGTTTGGTTTGCCCGCGAATGAGCGGAGTTCTGGTTGGCCCACCAACTGGGGGGAGGTTCGGTTGACCCATGACTGGGTGGAAACTGTGGTTCACCCATGACTGGGGGGGAGTTGTGTTTGACCTATGACTAGGGGAAGTTGTGGTTGGCCCATGCCTATGGCGGAGCTGTGGTTGGCCCCTGGTTGGAGGGGAGGTTTGATTTGCCCGTGTATGTGGGAAACTGTGGTTGGTTCGTAACTGGAAGGGGAGATTTGGTTGGCCCATGACTGGGGGGAACTGTGATTGGCCTCTGACTAGGGGGGAGATTTGGTTAGCCTGTAACTGGGAGAGAATTGTGGTTGGTTTGTGACTGGGGGAGAGTTTTGGTTGGCCTGTGATTGGGTTTTTTTTTTTGCCAGTTACTGACTGGAGTTCTGGTTGGCCCGCAACTTGAGGGAGGTCTAGTTGACCTGTGACTGGGAGGGAGCTGTGGTTGGCCCCTAACTGGGGGTGAGCTCTGATTAGGCGGTTTCTGTCACATTTTCCTCTCCTTCTCCAGGTCTTCCAGGAGATTGAGCCGGTAGTCATGTCTTGCATCAGTGGCTACAATGTCTGCATCTTCGCTTATGGACAGACGGGAACAGGCAAAACCTACACCATGGAGGTAATTACTGGAAACCCAGGGTGTGTGGACTGTCATGTGGACACACACACACTTTTTGGGTGTGGCGTGGACGCCATCCTCTCCATCCATGGAGATCTGTGCACTTCTCACAATGATGAGTTGTCATCTTATGTGTCCCATCAGGGCACAGTCGAGAACCCGGGTATTAACCAGCAGGCCCTTCAGGCGCTGTATCAGGAGATGGAGGCCCGGAGGGGCCTGTGGAGTTACGAGGTCAGCCTCAGTATAGTGGAAATCTACAACGAGGTCATCAGGTAAGTTCTGCGCACCTCCCATGATGGTCTCTACCCCAGAATACAGCTCCCATAGTGATTTCCTAGTCATTTCTTGTGTGTGTCGACAAGGTTGTACAAGTCCCTAGATGTCTTGTCCTCACCCATTTCGATTATGGTAGTAAACTATCTCTACACGCCTTCATCGACAGAGATCTCCTCTCCCAGGACCCCCAGGAGAAGCTGGACATCAAGCTGAACCCAGATGGCAGTGGGCAACTCCACGTGCCAGGACTTACCAGTAAGGAGGTCAAGAGCCTCCGCCACATTAAAAAGGTACAGACTGCATTGTGCTATGGCCCGCGAGGGACGCGTCTCAGTAGCTCTCATTGAGCCACTTCACAGAGGCCGTAGTGTTCAGGACTGGGACTTTCCGGGTGAGAGGCCTGACTCTGATACTCTGCTCCACAGCTCCTGTCCCTGGGAAAAAGGAACAGAGCAACGTTCTGCACGAACATGAATGAGCGCAGCTCCCGATCCCACGCGTTACTCACCATCACCATCTCCGGGCAAGAGCTGAGCTCCGGGGCTGTTACTACAGGTACTCATCATTACTACAGGTACTGTTCATTACTACAGGTACTCATAATTACTACAGGTACTCACTACAGTTACTCATCATTACTACAGGTACTGTTCATTACTACAGGTACTCACTACAGGTACTGCTCATTACTACAGTTACTCCTCGTTACTACAGGTACTGCTCATTACTACAGATACTACAGGTACTCACCATTAATACAGATACTCACTACAGGTACTCACCATTAATACAGATACTCACTACAGGTACTCACCATTACTACAGATACTCACTACCGGTACTCATCATTACTACAGGTCTTACCATTACTGCAAGTACTCCTCATTACTACACATACTCACTACAGTTACTCCTCGTTACTACAGGTACTGCTCATTACTACAGATACTACAGGTACTGCAAAATACTACAGGTACTCCTCAGTACTACAGTTACTCCTCGTTACTACAGGTACTGATCATTACTACAGATACTACAGGTACTCACCATTACTGCAGATACTCACTATCGGTACTCATCATTACTACAGGTCTCACCATTACTCCTCATTACTACACATACTCATTACAGGTACTCCTCGTTACTACAGGTCTCACTTCAGGTACTCACCATTACTACAGGTACTCCACATTACTACACATACTCATTAAAAGTACTCATCATTACTACAGGTACTCACTACAGGTACTCCTCATTACTACAGGTACTCACCATTACTACAGGGTCTCATCATTACTACAGGTTGTGCTCATTACTACAGGTACTCACCATTACTACATGTACTCTACATTCCTACAGGTACTCCTCATTATTTCAGGTACTCACTACAAGTACTCCTCATTACTACAGGTCTCACTACAGGTACTCACCATTACTGCAGGTACTCCATATTACTACACATACTCATTACAGGTACTCCTCGTTACTACAGGTCTCACTTCAGGTACTCACCATTACTACAGGTACTCCACATTACTACACATACTCATTAAAAGTACTCATCATTACTACAGGTACTCACTACAGGTACTCCTCATTACTACAGGTACTCACCATTACTACAGGGTCTCATCATTACTACAGGTTGTGCTCATTACTACAGGTACTCACCATTACTACATGTACTCTACATTCCTACAGGTACTCCTCATTATTTCAGGTACTCACTACAAGTACTCCTCATTACTACAGGTCTCACTACAGGTACTCACCATTACTGCAGGTACTCCATATTACTACACATACTCATTACAGGTACTCCTCGTTACTACAGGTCTCACTTCAGGTACTCACCATTACTACAGGTACTCCACATTACTACACATACTCATTAAAAGTACTCATCATTACTACAGGTACTCACTACAGGTACTCCTCATTACTACAGGTACTCACCATTACTACAGGGTCTCATCATTACTACAGGTTGTGCTCATTACTACAGGTACTCACCATTACTACATGTACTCTACATTCCTACAGGTACTCCTCATTATTTCAGGTACTCACTACAAGTACTCCTCATTACTACAGGTCTCACTACAGGTACTCACCATTACTGCAGGTACTCCATATTACTACACATACTCATTAAAAGTACTCCTCATTACTACAGGTACTCACCTTTACTACATGTTCTCATCATTAATACAGGTACTCCTCATTACTACAGGACTCACTACAGGTATTCATCATTACTACATGGAGGGCGCTAACAGAACATCTCCCACAATGCACCACGGTCACAGGGGCGGTATAGTGAGAACTCGGAGGCAGACACCACATCACACATGGAGGGCGCTGACAGGACATCTCCCACAATGCACCACGGTCACAGGGGTGGTATACCGAGTACTCGGAGGATGACACCACATCACACATGGAGGGCGCTGACAGGACATCTCCCACAATGCACCACGGTCACAGGGGCGGTATACCGAGTACTCGGAGGATGACACCACATCACACATGGAGGGCGCTGACAGGACATCTCCCACAATGCACCACGGTCACAGGGGCGGTATAGTGAGTACTCGGAGGATGAGACCACATCACACATGGAGGGCGCTGACGGGACATATATCCACAGGTAAGCTGAACCTGGTGGACCTGGCGGGTTCGGAGCGGGTGTGCAAGTCCGGTGCAGAGGGGGAACGTCTGAAGGAAGCACAGAATATAAACAAGTCTCTGCTGGCGCTGGGCGAAGTCATTCAAGCCCTGAGGGCCAAGCAAGGCCATGTGCCCTTCAGGAACTCCAAGCTGACCTACCTGCTGCAGGACTCGCTGGGCAAAGGCAACAAGACCATCATGATGGTGCAGGTGCTGCCACTATACATACTTGTGCATGCTGGGAGACGGCGGTATAAAGAATGAAGCATGTTAGGAGACATGCCACTATACAGATTGGTGCATGCTGGGACACGTGGTACAGAATGGAGCATGCTGGGAGACATACCACTATACAGATTGGTGCATGCTGGGAGACAGCAGTATACAAAATGGAGCATGCTGGGAGACATACCACTATACGTACTTGTGCATGCTGGGAGACAGCGGATAAAGAATGAAGCATGTTAGGAGACATGCCACTATACAGATTGGTGCATGCTGGGAGACAGCAGTATACAAAATGGAGCATGCTGGGAGACATACCACTATATGTTCTTGTGCATGCTGGGAGACAGCGGTATACAGAATGGAGCATGCTGGGAGACATGCCACTATACGTACTTGTGCATTCTGGGAGATGGTGGTATACAGAATGGAGCATGCTGGGAGATATGCCATTATACGTTCTTATGCATGCTGGGAGACAGCGGTATACAGAATGGAGCATGTTAGGAGACATGCCACTATACAGATTGGTGCATGCTGGGAGACAGCAGTATACAAAATGGAGCATGCTGGGAGACATACCACTATATGTTCTTGTGCATGCTGGGAGACAGCGGTATACAGAATGGAGCATGCTGGGAGACATGCCACTATACGTACTTGTGCATTCTGGGAGATGGTGGTATACAGAATGGAGCATGCTGGGAGATATGCCATTATACGTTCTTATGCATGCTGGGAGACAGCGGTATACAGAATGGAGCATGCTGGGAGACGTATTTGTGCATATTGGGAGATGGCGGCATACAGAATGGAGCATGCTGGGAGACATGCCACTATACTGATTGGTGCATGCTGGAAGATTGTGGTATACAGAATGGAGCATGCTGGGAGATGTGCCACTTTACATACTTGTGTATGCTGGGAGACGGCGGTATACAGAATGGAGCATGCTGGGAGACATGCCACTAAACAGATTGGTGCATGCCGGGAGATTGTGGTATACAGAATGGAGCATGCTGGGAGATGTGCCACTTTACATACTTGTGTATGCTGGGAGACGGCGGTATACAGAATGGAGCATGCTGGGAGACATGCCACTAAACAGATTGGTGCATGCCGGGAGATTGTGGTATACAGAATGGAGCATGCTGGGAGATATGCCACTTTACATACTTGTTTATGCTGGGAGACGGCAGTATACAGAATGGAGCATGCTGGGAGATATGCCACTTTACATACTTGTGTATGCTGGGAGACGGCGGTATACAGAATGGAGCATGCTGGGAGACATGCCACTAAACAGATTGGTGCATGCCGGGAGATTGTGGTATACAGAATGGAGCATGCTGGGAAGTATGACACTATACAAAATGGAGCATGCTGGGAGAAGGCGGTGATGCGCAGAGTATGGCTCACCCATCGGGGTACATGGACAGTAGTATACGGCTCATATATTCTCTTCCAATACAGGTGTCACCACTGGAGAGTAACATCGGTGAGACTGTCTGCTCCCTAAACTTTGCCCAGCGGGTCTGTAAGGTGGAGCTGGGCCCGGCTTCCCGGAAGATTGATGTGGGCAAATATGAGATATGAGTGCGGTACCCACTAAACACCGGGGACATGGGAGCGATACATCTTTCCCAGACTGGACCCTTACTTATAAAATCCATTAACATAGCATTAACCCTTCATGTACAATGCTGAACAGTCCCATGAAGAATGCTGGCAGCCAAGGGGCATGTAGAGCTGACCCATCGCTGAGCGGCTGCCACGTACAGCGCATGAATGTGGTGGCCACTACTGTATAGCGGTCATTTACTAAAATTCCATCTCTGAACCAAGAATGTAACTGTACAAGATGGTGGAGACCAGACAGAGTCACTGATGGTGGACACAGCTCCAACCTGAGAAGATGGGTCAGATGCAACTAGGAGAGAAGTACACTGACGGGGCAATACAGCTGGAGGAAGGCAGAATACACGGCTGGGGATACACAGCTGGAGGACTGAAGAGTACATCTACATCAATGTGGATAGAGAAATAAGCCACCATGGTACTACCCTGTCCTCCGGACCCAGCCTTTCTCTGCTCCAGACTCCACTGTCATTCCAGTCTTCTGTTGTCTCCTCCAGACTTGTTGGTCATCCTTCAGATTCCTCTATCCGTAGTATTCTGACACCGGGATTCCTCTGTTCTCCTCCTTCAGATTTCTCTGTTCTCCTTCTCTAGACCCCTCTATCCTCCTCCAGATTCCTCTGTCCCTTCCCCACCCACCCTCTACCAGATTTCTACCTGACTCCTAGATTCCTACATTCCCCTCTGTCCTCCTCCAGATTACTCTGCTCTTCTTCACATTTCTTTGTTCTCCTCTGGACCCTGCTGTCCTTCTCCAGATACCTCTGTCCCACTCTGTCACCCCTCAACCAGATTTCTTTGACTCCTGGATTCCTTCGTTCCTATCTGTCCTTCCCCAGATACCTCTGTCCCTCTCTGACACACTTTGACTAGATTTCTCCGACTCCTGGATTCCTTCGTTCCCATTTGTCCTTCTCCAGATTACTCTGTCTCTCTCCTCTTCGACCAGATTTCTCTGACTCCTCGATTCCTACGTTCATCTCTGTCCTCCTCCAGATTTTCTGCTCTCCTTCACATTTCTTTGTTGTCCTCTGGACCCCTCTGTCCTTCTCCAGATACCTCTGTCCCTCTCTTTCCTCCACCCCTTAATCACATTTCTCTGACTCATGGATTCCTTCATCCTCCTGTGTCCTTCTTCAGATTTCCCTGTTCTCCTGTCACAAGTGTCTCCCGTCCTTTGGAGACCTTTCACAGAACTGGTATCTGAAGTGCACTTTTGCCTTGTGAAACTCTGGGTTTTAAATGTATTTGTTCTCTTTTGGTGCTGCAAGGGTTAAGGATGCAATCCTTCCTGGTAGTTCTTTGTTACTCCAATCTCAGGTGCAGCCAGTTTGTGACCACTCTCCTTCCCTTTAAATAGTCACATGTTCCATCATCTGAGGCCGGTTATAGAATTCACTTTTGAACTAACTACTGTGAAAGAGAAAGTCTGTGGAAGCTGCTGGAGTTTGGTGGCTTGCAGCCCTGGTGTTTGGCTGCAGCTGTGAAGTTGGTGTTTATCCTTTTTGTCTAAGTTCCCCTATCTGTCTTCCTTCCCCTGTGTCTGATACTTGTAGTGGTGAAGTCTAATGCACTTACTGGGCTTTACACTATCCAGGGTGAGTGCAGGGACAGTTAGGGACTAGTCACGAGCAGCGATGGGGGCAAGGATCCATATAAGGATGTTAGGGAGTTTAGGGTTTAGACACAGGTTAGTGTCAGGAGGAGACCCGTCTTCTCCCCTCTCACTACAGTTAGGGCCTTTCTACTCTTTCCATCCCCTTTGTAACCTTTGTGTTGCGCCGGGAATTCCCTTCATCGAGTGTGACATCTACTCCTCTGAATTCCTCTGTCCTTCACCACATACCTCTGTTCTCCTCCAGATTCCTCTCTTCTTCAAACTTCTCTTTTCTTATCTTCCTTTGACCTCTCTGTCCTACAGATTCCTCTGTCCTTCTCCCTACCTCATCCAGATTCCTCTGACTCCTGGATTCCGCTGACCTCCTCCAGATTTCTTTGTTCTTCTCATCGCCTCATCCAGATTCTTATGATGACACTTGTAAAGCGCCATGGAATTAATGGTGCTATAATAATAATAATAATTCCTGGATTCCTCTGTCCTCCTCCAGATTCCTCTATTCTCTTCCAGATTCCTTTTTCCTTTTCCCCTGCTAATCTGGATTCCTCTGACTCTTAGATTCCTCTGTCCTAGTCCAGATTTCTTTGTCTTCCTCTGGATTCCTTTGTCCTCCTACAGATTCCTTTGTCCTTTTCCCCACCTCATCCAGATTCCTCTGTCCTCCAGATTCCTTTGTAGTTCTCCCCTCATCCATAAGCCTCTGACTCCTGGATTTCTCTGTCCTCCAGATTCCTCTGTCCTTCTCCAGATTATTCAGTCCTTCTCCAGATTCTTCAGTCTTCCTCCTAGATTCCTCTGTCCTCCTCTAGATTACTCTCTTCTCCTCCAGATTCCTTTGTTCTTCCAACCTCATCCAGATTCATGTTTCCTCCAGATTCATTTGTCCTTCTCCCCTCCTCATCTAGATTCCTCTGACTCCTGGATTCCTCTCTCCTCCTCCAGATTGCTCTCTCCTCTTCCAGATTCCTTTGTTCTTCTCCCCACCTCCTGTAGAATACTCTGACTCCTGGATTCCTCTCTCCTCCTCCAGATTACTTTCTCCACTTCCAGATTGCTCTCTCCACTTCCAGATTCCTCTCTCCTCCTCTAGATTGCTCTCTCCACTTCCAGATTCCTCTCTCCTCCTCCAGATTGCTCTCTCCTTCTCCAGATTCCTCGCTCCTCTTCCAGATTCCTTTGTTCTTCTCCCGACCAACTGTAGAATACTCTGACTCCTGGATTCTTCTGTCCTCCTCCTAATTCATATGTACTCCATCAGATTTCTCTGTTCTTCTCCTCTGAACCCCTCCATCCTCCGCTATCGGTCTTCTCTGGACATTGGGGAATGTAAAATGACAGTGAGCTTGTAATATACTTGTGTTGAGGGGTGCACCAGACTGAATCCTTGCACCTCCTGAAGCTTGGACGCAGTGGGACTACTTATGTTACAGTATTGTGTATGTGGGGTGGGAGGCATCACAAAGTGTCTGCAGGTCGGGGGGATGTATCCTATACTGGGGCCACTGAGTAAATGTGAAGGGGATGTATTAATTGTGGTTGACCCGCTGTCTACAAATGGGGGGTTAATGGTCATATACTGGCCTGTGCTGAATACAGACTGGGGAGGGCTCATCCATTGACCACATTGACTGCATGATGGGACGGAGTAAAAGTTTTTCTCTTCATGCCTAGATGAGAACAAGCAGGAGATTATTGACGATGTGGAGCGATCTGATCAGATTGCCGGTTGCTGCAATAATAGACATGTCTCCTCATTTCGCACCAGGAAGCATAAT
Organism: Anomaloglossus baeobatrachus; assembly: GCF_048569485.1. Lineage (NCBI taxonomy): Eukaryota > Metazoa > Chordata > Amphibia > Anura > Aromobatidae > Anomaloglossus > Anomaloglossus baeobatrachus. The sequence continues at coordinate 14,011,542 of NC_134358.1, read as the reverse complement.
CCTGGCGTGGTGCTATGCTGACCCTAAAGGAGCACGTGGCATGCAATACTCAGTCCTTACGCTATCAGGAGCCACGTATCTGTACTACACTGTTAATGGGGCATCATGTCCATTGCACCAGGACATCCGGAGCATGAGCCATAGTTGGCATTAGCCCTTATTTCCATTACTTGAACAGTTCAGTGACTTTGACTCCTTAGATTTACCACTTTATATACGGAGACTCCAGTCACATCCAGAGATGCCCTCACTGTGTTGGTGATTGACATTGAAAACATTAAGATCAGTCACTGACATTACAGCAGAAATATGAGCGGAGTCTCCTTTGGGCCGACAGAGTAATAATTTAACCGAGAAGCTGGTGTGAGCAAAATACACTCCTCCTCTGCCATTGGAACTCCAAATTAGTAAGATTTGTATTACAAGCATTTGGGAAATCAATGCAGCACACACACTTTGTGATGTACTGAAAGTTTCTGCCATATTACATCACGTGACCAGTTTATATAGTACCCCAAACAAAGAAATAACATCTCAGAACTATGCACCAATAAGAGCCACAGGGGTGTATAGAAACGTGACACTTCCCCACCCATCAGTCTTAGCTGAGCCCTATGACATCATTCAGTTATAAGACAAGATGGTTTCTATATTATATCATGTAACTAGTTTATATAGTATCCCAAACAAAGAAATAACATCTCAGAACTTTGCACCAATAAGAGCCACAGGGGTGTATGGAAACGTGACACTTCCCCGCCTGTCAGTGTTAGCTGAGCCCTATGACATCATTCAGTTATAAGACAAGATGGCTTCTATAAGAACAAAACAGATTGTATTCTCACACACCGACATTAATCATAGTGCACATCTTCCTCAGCTCATACCAGGCGTAAAATTGTGTCTCCAACGCAAGGAATACCTACCACGGTATAAGTGTAGTATTCTGACTGCAGCTCTGAAGGCAGCTAGGATAATTCATAAACCAGTAGAATTATGATTGCAGCTCTGGATGTGATTGTATTATAGGACATGATGTCATCAGATTTTTAACACCACTAGCCCTGATGAGTGTGGGTGAGAGGTTTTATCATTTTCAACTGAACCACAGAGGGGAACTTTTATTACTGGCCGTTGCACTGTTATCCTGTACGGACATAATGTGTTTTGTAATCCTTTTTTCTTGAATAAAATGTGAACCTCCGCACTCTGTGTAACCAGTACGAAGATAAGAGCAGCACTCACACAAATTGCTTCCCTTCTCTTCAGACTTTATTCCATATTTTCTTTCATGAATAGCAATCACAAATGTGACGCATTTCAGTTTGTATCTTCAAGCCTTTCTCAAGCAGTGTGTGTATGTATAGTATGTATATATATATATATATATACAGTTAGGTCCAGAAATCTTTGGACAGTGACACAATTTTGGCGAGTTGGGCTCTGCATGCCACCACATTGGATGTGAAATGAAACCTCTACAACAGAATTCAAGTGCAGATTGTAACGTTTAATTTGAAAGTTTGAACAAAAATATCTGATAGAAATTGTAGGAATTGTCACATTTCTTTACAAACACTCCACATTTTAGGAGGTCAAAAGTAATTGGACAAATAAACCAAACCCAAACAAAATATTTTTATTTTCAATATTTTGTTGCGAATCCTTTGGAGGCAATCACTGCCTTAAGTCTGGAACCCATGGACATCACCAAACGCTGGGTTTCCTCCTTCTTAATGCTTTGCCAGGCCTTTACAGCCGCAGCCTTCAGGTCTTGCTTGTTTGTGGGTCTTTCCGTCTTAAGTCTGGATTTGAGCAAGTGAAATGCATGCTCAATTGGGTTAAGATCTGGTGATTGACTTGGCCATTGCAGAATGTTCCACTCTTTTGCACTCATGAACTCCTGGGTAGCTTTGGCTGTATGCTTGGGGTCATTGTCCATCTGTACTATGAAGCGCCGTCCGATCAACTTTGCGGCATTTGGCTGAATCTGGGCTGAAAGTATATCCCGGTACACTTCAGAATTCATCCGGCTACTCTTGTCTGCTGTTATGTCATCAATAAACACAAGTGACCCAGTGCCATTGAAAGCCATGCATGCCCATGCCATCACGTTGCCTCCACCATGTTTTACAGAGGATGTGGTGTGCCTTGGATCATGTGCCGTTCCCTTTCTTCTCCAAACTTTTTTCTTCCCATCATTCTGGTACAGGTTGATCTTTGTCTCATCTGTCCATAGAATACTTTTCCAGAACTGAGCTGGCTTCATGAGGTTTTTTTCAGCAAATGTAACTCTGGCCTGTCTATTTTTGGAATTGATGAATGGTTTGCATCTAGATGTGAACCCTTTGTATTTACTTTCATGGAGTCTTCTCTTTACTGTTGACTTAGAGACAGATACACCTACTTCACTGAGAGTGTTCTGGACTTCAGTTGATGTTGTGAACGGGTTCTTCTTCACCAAAGAAAGTATGCGGTGATCATCCACCACTGTTGTCATCCGTGGACGCCCAGGCCTTTTTGAGTTCCCAAGCTCACCAGTCAATTCCTTTTTTCTCAGAATGTACCCGACTGTTGATTTTGCTACTCCAAGCATGTCTGCTATCTCTCTGATGGATTTTTTCTTTTTTTTCAGCCTCAGGATGTTCTGCTTCACCTCAATTGAGAGTTCCTTAGACCGCATGTTGTCTGGTCACAGCAACAGCTTCCAAATGCAAAACCACACACCTGTAATCAACCCCAGACCTTTTAACTACTTCATTGATTACAGGTTAACGAGGGAGACGCCTTCAGAGTTAATTGCAGCCCTTAGAGTCCCTTGTCCAATTACTTTTGGTCCCTTGAAAAAGAGGAAGCTATGCATTACAGAGCTATGATTCCTAAACCCTTTCTCCGATTTGGATGTGAAAACTCTCATATTGCAGCTGGGAGTGTGCACTTTCAGCCCATATTATATATAGAATTGTATTTCTGAACATGTTTTTGTAAACAGCTAAAATAACAAAACTTGTGTCACTGTCCAAATATTTCTGGACCTAACTGTATATATATATATATACATACACAGTGGAACCTCACTTAACGAGTAACCCACTTAACAAGAATTTCGCTTAACAAGCAAGGCTGTCTGTAAATTTGGAACTCGGGTTACGAGAAAGCTTTGCTGTACGAGCAAAATCCTCACCGCATATGTGACGCCCTGGCAAAACCAGGGTGTCACAGAGCCTGCAGAAATCCAGCAAAGTGCAGGCCATTCTCCTCCTTGGTTACCTGATCCCACACCAGTGCAGCAGGACAGACCCCCCCCCCCAAGGGTAAGAGCAAAACAGAGCAGCAGGGGAGGGGCTGGAGCAGAGTGTATGGGGAGAGGAGAGGAGTCCGGACTTGTAGCTCCCGGGCTGCTATAGAAGCGTTCTCCAAAAGGGCCGGGACAGGCTGTTGGTGAGGAAGGGACTTGAGGTGACCGGGGCAGGGTAGTGGCCCGCCGGTATCGAAAGAGATCCCGGATCACTGCAGGGGAGTGGACTCCCTGTTCCCGGCCAAGGAGGAAAGAAAGAGAAAGAGTGGAGAAAGAGGCACCTGGCTGCAGGGAAAGAACAGGGGTCTGCTGCACCGTGTGTGGGACTTCAACACCCTCCGTACCGAAGGCTCCGGACTCCGCAGTTTCTAGTTTACCAGTGACTCTGTGTGGTTTAATTGTGAGTACAACAGTGCCATCAGGCACCGCACCGCAGCACTGTGCCCTGCAGCACGCTCCCTCCTACCGGGCCCCAGGACACCAGCCCCTACCCACGGAGGGGTCAACACCTCAGCTGCTCCCCGCCATCGCTCCCGGGAACCCCCGTCACCAGCAGCGGTGGTGCCCACGTGGGTGGCGTCACAACCAACATCCCACCACCAAACCTCCCCTTTTCACTCATGGGCGAGGAAGCGCTGCTCGAGCCCCTGGGTCCGGCCCCATGCTCGAGCTACCGAGGAGCAGAAGCACCAGACCCGAGCACTAGAGATTCCCCAGACGAGCGGCGTTCTCCAAAACCCCCTCTCCGCCCGCGACACATACAATTCCGGTTCCGTACATCCACCACACTCTGACCCGCTCTGACCCCACACAAACACGCACAAACACACACAAACACAAACACGCACGCACAAAACACAAACAAGCACGCACACACATACAGTATTATGCTCACCTTACCTTCCGCTCCATCGCCAGCCTCATGGATCTTGTAGTCCACCGGTGCATCGCGACAAGGGAGGAATCCTCGCGGCAAACTGCAAGACCCAGGAGGCCAGTGATGGAACGGAAGGTAAGGGGAGCATAATATGTGTACCTTCCGTTTCATCGCCGGCCTCCTGGGTCCTGTAGTTCGCCGCTCCAGGCTGTGTATCGGTAACCATTGGCGTCGAGGCAGCAACTTCCGCTGTCAGACGCTACTCAAAGGCAGCGCGCTGACCAGAGGCTCCTGCCTTTGACGTCAGCGCTCTGGGTGCGGAAGTTTGCTCCCTCGTCGTCATGGTTACCTGATACTCAGCCCGTGCTAGAGAACAGCAAGTCCCAGGAGACCGGCGATGGAACGGAAGGTAAGGTGAGCATAATATGTGCGTGTGCGTGCTTGTGCGTGTTTGTGTAAGTTTGTGTATGTGTGGAATGGCACAACAGGGGACCAGGATGGGACATTTAACAAGTTGTGGAACCAATTGTCTGCATTGCAATGATTTCCTATGGTAAATCTTGCTTTGCTGAACGAGTAACTTGGTTAACATGCACACTCCCAGAACGGATTGTTCTCGTTAACCAAGGTTCCACTGTGTATGTATGTATGTATGTATGTATGTATGTATGTATGTATGTATGTATGTATGTATATGTATATATATATATATATATATACATATACACATACACACACACACACACCTATATACAGTGTGTCCACCCATATCCTGTCCACTGCCATTAACTTGAGAACGGCGGCAACTATAGGCATAGAAGTGGTGTCTAGGTATAGTAAAGTAGCCATGTGCTATGCACTGAAACCACTTATAGCGCCACCTGGTGGAAAACAACGGAGTTAGCATTTTTATCTCGAAAACAGAACGAGATAGAGAAAAAAAGTGAATTACAAAGTTTTGGGCATCATCAATTCAATATGAATCGACACCTTGCATACAGAAATGCTAAAGGAGGCGCAGTACCCTGTGGCGCCTGAAGCCTCAGGGACGCACACAAACATCCTGACGGACGAGAATGAAATGCTTTTGAGCACGCACAGGTGGCACAGGCAGACACATAGGACATCACATCCCTCCAGATTCTGCGCCACCAAAAGCAACACAATACGAGATCTAGAGTACCTTTATAGCCAGGGTGAACAGGAAGAACAGAATCATGATGCGCCCCCAGAACCTTAAGACGAAGATTCAAGGGAACAAATGACTTGATGCTCCATCGGGGGTTTTTGGAGAACACCTTGAACCTCAGCAATCTCAGACTCCACATTAGGACGGAACGCTGACACCATCACTCCATTCTGAAGAATGGGGACAGGATTCTCACAGGGTTCGCCACCTGGAAAACTCCTGGGCAAAGCATTGGTTTATATGTTTTTAGAACCATGGCGATAAGTAACGAAAAAATTAAACCTATTGAAAAACAATGACCACCGAGCTTGTCTCAGTGTAAGACATTTAGCCTATTCAAAGTAAAAAGGGTTCTTATTGTTGGTAATTACTGTAACAGGATGAATAGCTCCCTCCAGAATGTGTCACCGTTCCTCAAATGCTAACTGGATAGCGAGTAGTTCCATATTACCAATATCATAATTACGTTCCGCCGAAGATAATTTCTTAGAAAAGAAGGTGCATGGACGCAGTTTAGCAAGAGAAGGACCCTGAGACAATACAGCCCCCACCTCCAGTTCTGACACATCAACTCCACCATGAAGGGTTGAGAAACATCAGACTAGCAATACAGGTGCTGACAAAAAGCATTTTTCAAATGTGGCTGTCTTCATTACCTGCGTGGAGGTGACCGGAGTGGCTGTGTCTGCTGCAGCTCCGGTCACCTCCATGCAGCAGCGCTGGAAGCGACGCTGGAGCATCCTGGAGTACGCCGGTAATGGAGGGTTTTTTAGGGCTGGTTAAAGTGGTGAACCAGGGTATATGTTTGTGTTTTTTATTCCTAATAAATGATTTTTTTCGGGTGTGTGTGTTTATTTACTGTAATTTACAGATTAATCATGGAAGGTGTCTCATAGACGCCTGACATGATTAATCTAGGACTTATTGGCAGCTATGGGCTGCCAATAACTCCTTATTACCCCGATTTGCCAACGCACCAGGGCAAATCGGGAAGAGCCGGGTACAGTCCCAGAACTGTCGCATATAATGTATGCGGCAATTCTGGGCGGCTGTTGGCTGATATTGTTAGGCTGGGGGGCTCCCCATAACGTGGAGCTCCCCATCCTGAGAATACCAGCCTTCAGCCGTATGGCTTTATCTGGCTGGTTTTAAAATTGGGGGGGACCGCACGCCGTTTTTTTTAATTATTTAATTATTTATTTCACTGCACAGTATAGACACGCCCACCGGCTGCTGTGATTGGGTGCAGTGTGACACCTGTCACTCAGCGTGGGGGGCGTGTCTCACTGCAACCAATCATAGGCGCCGGTGGGCGGGGTAAGCAGGGAATACGAGATTGTTTAATGGGCGGCCGGCTTTTTCAAAACAGTAAAAACCGCCGGAGCAGTGTGAATGCCGTGCAGCGCCGGGGAACGGGGATCGGTGAGTATATAAGAGAGGGCTGCTCAATTCAGTTACTCAGGAGATTAGCGGTCACCGGTGAGCCCTTCACGGGTGACCACTAATCAGGACGCGGCACAGACAGAGCCGCAGCATGACAATGAAGTCGGGTGAAGTTCACCCGAGTTCATTCTGACAGTGCGGCTCTGTCTGTGTCTGCTGTCAGCGGCCATTCAGCTCTGCTACATGGCTGTCTGTGTCTGCTGTTAGCGGCCATGTAGCAGAGCTGAATGGCAGATGACATAGTAAAAACGCATCCCTACACATTACACACGCTTGTCAAGTCAATAAATAAAAAAAAAAAAGGGTGCCCAATGCATACGTCACAGAACACATGATCTAAAGGATCGCACACAAAATTGATCAATTTAACATAGACTACTAACGCACGTGTGACAGCAAATGAACGACCAACGTGCAATCTCATTAGATCGCATATGCGACCTGGGCGTGTCACATCGCATACGAGATCGCACACCTAATTGTAAGGTGTAAAGCTGGCTTTACTCCTTGAAAGTCTTGTTAATTGACAAGAGCTTTCTGTTACCAATATCATAGTTTTTCTTGGCTGAGGAAAATTTCTTGGAAAGCACGTGGACACCATTTACCAGGAGACAGACCTTGTGACAACACAGCCCCCACCCCCACCTCAGATGCATCGATCTCCACAATAACAGACTGTGAAACTTCAGGCTGCCCGAGTATAGGAACTGTGGAAAAACATCTTTTTAAAGAGGAAAAATCCTGCTGGGCAGAGTCTGACCACTTAGAGAAATCTGTCCCTTTTACATGTATCTGATTTCCCGAACATCCAAACAAGAAAGGAGACCCACGTCTTTCTTCTTAACGAAGAAGAACGCTGCCACCACGGGTGAAGAGGAAGGTGTGATGTGTCCCGTCTCCAGATTCTCAGCAATGTAATCTTACATGGCCTGTCTAGGCCAGAAAGATTATACAGTCAGGACTTAGAGGAGTTTTGCTCCAGGAATCAGATTAATGGGACAGTCATATACATGATGGGGAGGCAAATCCTGACACCAGCTCCAAAAATACATCCTCAAACCCAGACAAAAATGCATAATTCGGAGCTCATATCATGCTATGTACTTCCTGCACAAATTGTGTTGGGGTTTCCCTGGTTAGCCTTACATAACCCCACTGGTGACTGGAATACCCAAGAAATAATTGTCACATTGTTTTGCACAAACGTCGTCGACTGTCATGGCGGCATTAGGTTCTGCCTGATGGTTTCTCTGGTATCAACACAGGCAGATTTGGGTGTTGACCTGCTGTGTGCTGATTCATAGGCAGGCTAGCAAGAGTTCATCTCTGCTGGTGTGCTTGCTCCTTTGGTCACATGTTGTGGGGAGACCTATTACATATGATCCCCTAGTATTTATGCTGGTTGAATCCTTCTACCCATGCCGGCTATAGCCTATTCTATGCTGGTCTGTGAGGTGTGGTGTCCCAGACTATCTGGTGAAAGTTGTGTTTTCTGCTTGAAGCAGTTGTGGAGTTAACCCCTGGTTTTGTAACTTCCTTCCTGCTCCTGTATTTCCTCATGAATCTCTTATTGTCTTTAACTATGTGTGTTCGTGCTGTGTGTCAGAATGTTGGTTTTCCCTTTTTTCCCCTTATCTGTGGGTTTTATCTTAATCCTGTCCCATCTCTCCCTGGGGGAGGGGGGAATCAGCTCAGGACTGTTCAGGAGCAAGGCCAGGAAGGAGACTCGGGCCTCTCCACCATTAGGAGTATCCCTAAGATTAAGTATAGCATAGGGCCCCTAGCTTGAGGGACAGCTTTGGAGCCCTGGTTCCCTACTATGCTATAGTCATTGTGACAATAATACAGGATGTAACTCAGGATCAGTAATGTAATGTATGTACACAGTGACTGCACCAGCAGAATAGTGAGTGCAGCTCTGGAGTATAATACAGGAGGTAACTCAGGATCAGTAATGTAATGTATATACACAGTGACTGCACCAGCAGAATAGTGAGTGCAGCTCTGGAGTATAATACAGGAGGTAACTCAGGATCAATAATGTATATACACAGTGACTGCACCAGCAGAATAGTGAGTGCAGCTCTGGAGTATAATACAGGAGGTAACTCAGGATCAGTAATGTATGTACACAGTGACTGCACCAGCAGAATAGTGAGTGCAGCTCTGGAGTATAATACAGGAGGTAACTCAGGATTAGTAATGTATGTACACAGTGAGTGCACCAGCAGAATAGTGAGTGCAGCTCTGGAGTATAATACAGGAGGTAACTCAGGATCAGTAATGTATGTACACAGTGACTGCACCAGCAGAATAGTGAGTGCAGCTCTGGAGTATAATACAGGAGGTAACTCAGGATCAGTAATGTATGTACACAGTGACTGCACCAGCAGAATAGTGAGTGCAGCTCTGGTGTATAATACATGTAAAGCTGAGATATATAAGTGATGCTTTCTCTGTTAATGATTCTGTATGTGACGTATATAAAGGGCCGCGTTTACAATGGTCACAATAAAGTTTATTGGATTTACATTGATCGCACATAATGGAGAAGTATTTTCATTATAGGAGAAGTTGATGAATCATTTCTGTAAGTTTCTTGGTGCTGATGGTGCAGCTTGTCCTGTAGCACGAGGCTCCGCGGCGGGTGCTGGACCTGCGCTAGTGACCCCCGCGGCGGGTGCTAGTGACCCCCGCGGCGGGTGCTAGTGACCCCCGCGGCGGGTGCTAGTGACCCCCGCGGCGGGTGCTAGTGACCCCCGCGGCGGGTGCTAGTGACCCCCGCGGCGGGTGCTGGACCTGCGCTTGTCACCCCGCTGCGGGTGCTAGTGACCCCCGCGGCGGGTGCTGGACCTGCGCTTGTGACCCCGCGGCGGGTGCTGGACCTGCGCTTGTCACCCCGCGGCGGGTGCTAGTGACCCCCGTGGCGGGTGCTGGACCTGCGCTTGTGACCCCGCTCTTCTCTGTAGAATACACTGCGGTATAAGACAGTCTTACGGCCGTGGAGATGGCGGCAGGATCCGGCATCTATAGAGGCAGACCTGTGTGCTCCGCCTAGGTCTCCGCTCAGCGGGCGGCGCAGACACTAAGGTGGTGCCTGTATCGCTGAAGGGTGGGCGCCGCAGTCCACTTGTCAGGTGGCAGCTCGTCTGCGTCTCGCCCTGCAGTGGGTGGAGTCTCCTCGGGTGGAGCGCGTGAATGGCGCTTCGCTCCTCCCAAATTTACCTCCTCGCTGTGATGACATCATAAAAAACATAAATTTTATGCAACAATGAGGCGTCACATGATCCGGACCGGATCGTCGTCACATGGATACTCCGGGGGCAGTCCACGGGGGCGGCCTCCATGTCACTGTCCACACTCCTCACAGCTCCATCTCCTCCTCCGCTTCCCGCCTGCTGCTGCGATCCTCCATCCCTGCCAGCGAGCGCAGAAGCTGATGGATGGGACCGGAAGGAGGCGACCAGAGGACCAGCTCCAAACATGGCGACGTCCTGGGGAAAATCAGGAGAGGTTAGAGAGCGGGGCGACAACACGGACTGCGACAGAAGATGGCAGGACACAGCCAGGTGTGGGCAGATGCAACGGAGGGAGAGCATATACCCTGGGGCGGTGTGGGCGCACACAGCGGAGGGAGCCGGTACCCTGGGGCGGTGGTGTGGGCGCACACAGCAGAGGGAGCAGTTACCCTGGGGTGGTGTGGGGCGCACACAGCGGAGGGAGCCGTTTCCCTGGGGTGGTGTGGGGAGCACACAGCGGAGGGAGCCGTTTCCCTGGGGTGGTGTGGGGCGCACACAGCAGAGAGAGCAGTTACCCTGGGGTGGTGTGGGGAGCACACAGCGGAGGGAGCCGTTTCCCTGGGGTGGTGTGGGGAGCACACAGCGGAGGGAGCCGTTTCCCTGGGGTGGTGCGGGCGCACACAGCGGAGGGAGCAGTTTCCCTGGGGTGGTGTGGGCGCACACAGCGGAGGGAGCCGTTACCCTGGGTGGTGCGGGCGCACACAGCGGAGGGAGCAGTTATTCGGTGGTGGTGTGGAGCACACACAGCGGAGGGAGCCGTTACTCGGTGGTGGTGTGGAGCACACACAGCGGAGGGAGCCGTTACTCGGTGGTGGTGTGGAGCACATACAGCGGAGGGAGCCGTTACCCGGTACTCACAGGGAGTGCAGGAGGCTCTCGGGGATGATGCTGTCTGGGCGGGGGTCTCGCAGCGTCTCCTCTAGCAGCGGGCACACACTGATCACATTACAGCTGCCCAAACTGAACTCTCCAGGATCCACAATCACATTCTCATCCTCAGAGCTGGAATCCGGGACCCTGCAGAAGACAACAGAGGAAGAGACGGCTGAAAGAAGCGAGGCGACCCCCGGAGCCGCGCAGAGCAGCCGGACCCCTCACCCTCCTGCCGTGTCCTCCGAATCCTGGGGTGCGGATATTTTATGGAGGCCGTTTCCCCCATAATTGTGATCATTCTCCAGACTGAGGCGCTGCAGACGGGCAGAGACAACGTCCTCAGACATGTAGAGCTTCATCGCAGGACCCCTGCAAGAGACACAATCAGAGGAGAGAACACGGAAGATACAGACAACACCGGACACGACAGATACAGACAACAGCGGACACGACAGATACAGACAACAGCGGACACGACAGATACAGACAACAGCGGACACGACAGATACAGACAACACCGGACACGACAGATACAGCTTACACCGGACACGACAGATACAGCTTACACCGGACACGACAGATACAGACAACACCGGACACGACAGATACAGACAACACCGGACACGACAGATACAGACAACACCGGACACGACAGATACGGCCAACACCGGACACGACAGATACAGACAACACCGGACACGACAGATACAGACAACACCGGACACGACAGATACGGCCAACACCGGACACGACAGCTACAGACAACACCGGACACGACAGATACGGCCAACACCGGACACGACAGATACGGCCAACACCGGACACGACAGATACGGCCAACACCGGACACGACAGCTACAGACAACACCGGACACGACAGATACGGCCAACACCGGACACGACAGCTACAGACAACACCGGACACGACAGATACAGCCAACACCGGACACGACAGCTACAGACTACACCGGACACGACAGATACAGACTACACCGGACACGACAGATACAGACAACAGCGGACACGACAGATACAGACAACAGCGGACACGACAGATACGGCCAACACCGGACACGACAGCTACAGACTACACCGGACACGACAGCTACAGACTACACCGGACACGACAGATACAGACTACACCGGACACGACAGATACAGCTTACACCGGACACGACAGATACAGCTAACACCAGACACGACAGATACAGCTAACACCAGACACGACAGATACAGCTAACACCAGACACGACAGATACAGCTAACACCAGACACGACAGATACAGCTAACACCAGACACGACAGATACAGCTAACACCAGACACGACAGATACAGCTAACACCGGACACGACAGATACAGCTAACACCGGACACGACAGATACAGACAACAGCGGACACGACAGATACAGACAACAGCGGACACGACAGATACAGACAACAGCGGACACGACAGATACAGACAACAGCGGACACGACAGATACAGACAACAGCGGACACGACAGATACAGACAACAGCGGACACGACAGATACAGACAACAGCGGACACGACAGATACAGCTTACACCGGACACGACAGATACAGACAACAGCGGACACGACAGATACAGACAACACCGGACACGACAGATACAGACAACACCGGACACGACAGATACAGACAACACCGGACACGACAGATACAGACAACACCGGACACGACAGATACAGACAACACCGGACACGTCAGATACAGCTTACACCGGACACGACAGATACAGCTTACACCGGACACGACAGATACAGCTTACACCGGACACGACAGATACAGCTTACACCGGACACGACAGATACAGCTTACACCGGACACGACAGATACAGATAACACTGGACACGTCAGATATAGAAGATACAGATAACACCGGACACGTCGGATACAGAACGCAGAGTTAATGCTGGACACGTCAGATACAGACACAATAGAGATAACACGGGTGTATACATTGTTTGTCATTTGGATCCACATTGATTCATACAAATCACTTACTCATCTTCTGCTTGAAATCTCCTCTTGGTGCATGAAGGGTCCGGGCGGATGGAGGGCAGCCCCCTGCACAGAGGACAAGAGACAGGGTCAGAACCGCAGCAGATATAGCGCGACCCCGGGACACACCAACACGAATGAGGGAAAGGAATAAACAGAAGGAACAAGACTCATTGGTCCAAAATTATAGAGATGTGTGACAGGTTTCCAGGCATCTTACACACGGAATAAACATGGAATATACATAGATTACAGGGGCGTGGACACATATCCCATATAAACAGTCTATATATATATATATATATATATATATATATATATATATATATATATATATATATATATATATATATATATATATATATATATATATATATATATATATTCCCTGTGCTTCTACGGTAGGGAATGAACAAGGAACATACAGTGCCTTGTGAAAGTATTCACCCCCCTTGAATTTTTCACCCTTTTCCCACATTTCAGGCGTCAAACAAAGATAAATGTTAATGTTCTGGGGAAGAATCAACAACAAGTGACACAATTGTGAAGATGAAGGAAATTTATGGCTTATTTTAAACGTTTATAAAAAATAAATAACTGTAAATGGTGCCGTGCAATATTATTCACCCCCTGTAAGTGAATCCTTTGTAGCGCCCCCTTTTTCTGCGATTACAGCTGCGGTCTCTTGGGGGATGTGTCTATCAGTTTTGCACATGGAGAGGTGAAATTCTCGCCCGTTCTTCCTTTGTAAACAGCTGGAGCTGAGTGAGATTGGATGGAGGCGTTTGTGAACAGCAGTTTTCAGCTCTTTCCACAGATTCTCAATTGGGTTCAGGTCTGGGCTGTGACTTGGCCATTCTAAAACACCTGGATACGGTTATTTGTGATCCATTCCATTGTAGATTTTGCTTTATGTTTGGGATCATTGTCTTGTTGGAAGACAAATCTCCGTCCCAGTCTCAGGTCTTTTGCAGACTCCAACAGGTTTTCTTCAAGAATGGTCCTGTATTTGGCTCCATACATCTTCCCTGTCCCTGCTGAAGAAAAGCAGGCCCAAACCATGATGCTGCCACCACCATGTTTGACAGTGGGGATGGTGTGTTCAGTGTGATGAGCTGTGTTGGGCACATATCGTTCGGCATTGTGCCCAAATAGTGTGATTTTGGTTTCATCTGATCAGAGCACCTTCTTCCACATGTTTGGTGTCTCCCAGGTGGCTTGTGGCAAACTTTAAACAACACTTGTTATGGATATCTTTGAGAAATGGCTTTCTTCTTGCCACTCTTCCATAAAGGCCAGATTTGTGCAGTGTACGACTGATTGTTGTCCTATGGACAGACTCTCCCACCTCAGCTGTAGATCTCTGCAGATCATCCAGAGGGATCATGGGCCTCTTGGCTGCGTCTCTGATCATTCTTCTCCTTGTGTGAGATGATAGTTTGGATGGACGGCCGGGTCTTGGTAGATTTGCAGTGGTATGATACTTCTTCCATTTCACTATGATCGCTTGCACAGGGCTTCTTGGGATGTTTAAAGTTGTGGAAATCTTTCTGTAACCAAATCCGGCTTTAAACTTCTCCACAACAGTATCGTGGACCTGCCTGTTGTGTTCCTTGGTGTTCATGATGCTCTCTGTGCTTTACACAGAACATGAGACTATCACAGAGCAGGGGCATTATACGGAGACTTGATTACACACAGGGGCTTATTTATCATCATCAGTTATTTAGGACAACATTGGATCATTCAGAGATCCTCAATCACGTTCTGGAGGGAGTTTGCTGCACTGACAGTAAAGGGGATGAATAATATTGCACGCCACAATTTTCAGTTATTTATTTTTTACAAAAGTTTAACATAAGCAATACATTTCCTTCCTCTTCACAAATTGTGTCACTTGTTGATTCTTCACCAGAACATTCACATTTTATCTTTATGTTTGAAGCCTGAAATGTGGGAAAAGGGTGAAAAATTCAAAGGACTGAATACTTTCACAAGGCACTGTATGTAAGGAGGAATGAACACAAATCCCATATAAACAGGTGTATATTATATACACTGTGTTTTAGGTGAGGAATGAACATGGAATATGTCAATTATAAGGGATTGAACGCATCTCTCATATATTTGTGTATTTTATTCGCGGTGCTTCTTAGGTGGGGAATATACGGTAATATATGTGTGTGTTTATATGGGGAATATAACATGTTTATATGGGGAATTGTATTGCTATTGTGTTGTTTTCCTGAAGAGGCAGCTGGCTAGCATTGTGATGGAAGAAAGGCTCCATAAAGATCTCTCTACAATGGAGGACGGGTACCACGGCCGCTGGAATCCCCACAAGATGGGGGACGATTCATGGTTTTTGCAATGGGCAACTATCCTGGTGATAAAGCAGACGTCTGGAGCGGTTTTACCAGCCCTGGGCCGCGCTGAAGGGAGGACATGAGCTGGAATGGGGCGGCACGGTGGCTCAGTGGTTAGCACTGCAGTCTTGTGGTGGCTCAGTGGTTAGCACTGCAGTCTTGCAGTGCTGGGATCCTGGGTTCAAATCCCACCAAGGACACCATCTGCAAGGAGTTTGTATGTTCTCCCCGTGTCTGCGTGGGTTTCCTCCCACACTTCAAAGACATACAAATAGGGAATTTAGATTGTGAGCCCCAATGGGGACAGCGTTCCTGATGTATGTGAAGCGCTGGTGTATGGTCTATAATCCAACCAGGCTTCCATGGTCTATAATCCAACCAGGCCTCCATGGTCTATAATCCAACCAGGCCTCCATGGTCTATAATCCAACCAGGCCTCCATGGTCTATAATCCAACCAGGCCTCCGTGGACTATAATCCAACTAGGCCGCCGTGGACTATAATCCAACTAGGCCGCCGTGGACTATAATCCAACTAGGCCGCCGTGGACTATAATCCAACCAGGCCGCCGTGGTCTATAATCCAACCAGGCCTCCATGGTCTATAATCCAACCAGGCCTCCATGGTCTATAATCCAACCAGGCCTCCATGGTCTATAATCCAACCAGGCCTCCATGGTCTATAATCCAACCAGGCCTCCATGGTCTATAATCCAACCAGGCCTCCATGGTCTATAATCCAACCAGGCCTCCATGGTCTATAATCCAACCGGGCCTCCATGGTCTATAATCCAACTAGGCCGCCGTAGACTATAACCCAACCAGGCGTCCATGGACTATAACCCAACCAGGCCTCCATGGACTATAACCCAACCAGGCCTTCATGGACTATAACCCAACCAGGCCTCCATGGACTATAACCCAACCAGGCCTTCATGGACTATAACCCAACCAGGCCTTCATGGACTATAACCCAACCAGGCCGCCGTGGACTATAATCCAACCAGGCCTCCATGGTCTATAATCCAACCAGGCCTCCATGGACTAGAATACAATTAGGCCTCCATGGACTAGAATACAATCAGGCCTCCATGGACTAGAATACAATCAGGCCTCCATGGACTAGAATACAACCAGGCCTCCATGGACTATAATCTAAGTAGTATTCTCTGTCCTGTCTGGTGGGTGGAGGTGGTCTTTGTTCCTATCTCTGCCGGGGGCCTTCTTGTTACAGTCTGGAGTTCTCCACACTTTGAAATGAATGTACTTGGTGTGTAATGCGGTGGGGTGTGATCTCCTCGACCTAACAAGGGGGCTGACCCTAAGAGGCAGGTAGTAAGGGTAAGACACATATTCGGGGGATGTTGGTGCTGTGACTTGGAGGCGTTCAGATCGGCCACTCCTTGGGCTGTCGTCTTGTCCTCTGCTGTATTTGGAGAGCGGTTCCAAGGACCAGGCTCTTATGTTCCTTGGCGTCGGATTCCCGGGCAGAGCCCCCTGATTTGCTCTTTTCGCTGTTCCCGGTGTGACAGACTCGGGGGAATTATATCTATGTACGGTGGAATATTCTCTGACAATAAAGGTTGTTGGATTGTTCACCGCTCTGCTGTCCCTGCGTGCTCCATTACACCGACAAACTGTCACAAAGCGAGATCAACAAGGTCACAACATAATGTAAATGTAATAATTGTTACCATTTTGCACATATTCCATGTACACTGCCCACCTAAGAGGCTCAGGGAATATTATATACATCTGTTTATATGGAATATGTGATCGTGCCCCTATAATCTACCTACAGTGTGTCCACCCATATCCTGTATACACCGCACCTATATACAGTGTGTCCACCCATATCCTGTATACACCGCCATTAACTTGAGAACGGCGGCAGCTATAGACATAGAAGTGGTGTCTAGGTATAGTAAAGTAGCCATGCGCTTTGCAATGAAACCACCTATAGCGCCACCTGGTGGAAAACAACGGAGTTAGCATTTTTATTTCAAAAATGGAACGAGATAGAAAAAAAAAGTGAATTACAAAGTTTTGGGCGTCATCAATTCAATACGAATCCACACCTTGTACAGAAATGCTGTGATTAGAAGGTGTAAACCTCACAAGGCTGCGGACGTGAAGCGACACCTCATGGAGGCCTCCTACAAGTCATTGGGTATGGAGCTGTGTGGCCTCCGCTCACCTGACCGGACCCCATTGCACTTCTTTCTGTGAGGTGACATCAAACAGCAGCGACCCCTCCCCCAACATTGCAGGACCACGACCACGTATCACAGATGTGCAAACGTGTCACCCACCATATTACACAGCGTGCAGCAAGATACAGTATGCTGTGCAGAGGCCAGATGTGCATTGCAGCAAGATACAGTATGCTGTGCAGAGGCCAGATGTGCATTGCAGCCAGATACAGTATGCTGTGCAGAGGCCAGATGTGCATTGCAGCAAGATACAGTATGCTGTGCAGAGGCCAGATGTGCATTGCAGCCAGATACAGTATGCTGTGCAGAGGCCAGATGTGCATTGCAGCAAGATACAGTATGCTGTGCAGAGGCCAGATGTGCATTGCAGCCAGATACAGTATGCTGTGCAGAGGCCAGATGTGCATTGCAGCCAGATACAGTATGCTGTGCAGAGGCCAGATGTGCATTGCAGCCAGATACAGTATGCTGTGCAGAGTCCAGATGTGCATTGCAGCAATATACAGTATGCTGTGCAGAGGCCAGATGTGCATTGCAGCGAGATACAGTATGCTGTGCAGAGTCCAGATGTGCATTGCAGCCAGATACAGTATGCTGTGCAGAGTCCAGATGTGCATTGCAGCAAGATACAGTATGCTGTGCAGAGGCCAGATGTGCATTGCAGCCAGATACAGTATGCTGTGCAGAGGCCAGATGTGCATTGCAGCCAGATACAGTATGCTGTCCAGAGGCCAGATGTGCATTGCAGCAAGATACAGTATGCTGTGCAGAGGCCAGATGTGCATTGCAGCAAGATACAGTATGCTGTGCAGAGGCCAGATGTGCATTGCAGCAAGATACAGTATGCTGTGCAGAGGCCAGATGTGCATTGCAGCAAGATACAGTATGCTGTGCAGAGCCCAGATATGCATTGCAGCAAGATACAGTATGCTGTGCAGGGGCCAGATGTGCATTGCAGCAAGATACAGTATGCTGTGCAGGGGCCAGATGTGCATTGCAGCAAGATACAGTATGCTGTGCAGAGGCCAGATGTGCATTGCAGCAAGATACAGTATGCTGTGCAGAGGCCAGATGTGCATTGCAGAAAGATACAGTATGCTGTGCAGAGGCCAGATGTGCATTGCAGCCAGATACAGTATGCTGTGCAGAGGCCAGATGTGCATTGCAGCCAGATACAGTATGCTGTGCAGAGGCCAGATGTGCATTGCAGCAAGATACAGTATGCTGTGCAGAGGCCAGATGTGCATTGCAGCAAGATACAGTATGCTGTGCAGAGGCCAGATGTGCATTGCAGCCAGATACAGTATGCTGTGCAGAGGCCAGATGTGCATTGCAGCAAGATACAGTATGCTGTGCAGAGGCCAGATGTGCATTGCAGCAAGATACAGTATGCTGTGCAGAGGCCAGATGTGCATTGCAGCAAGATACAGTATGCTGTGCAGAGGCCAGATGTGCATTGCAGCCAGATACAGTATGCTGTGCAGAGGCCAGATGTGCATTGCAGCCAGATACAGTATGCTGTCCAGAGGCCAGATGTGCATTGCAGCAAGATACAGTATGCTGTGCAGAGGCCAGATGTGCATTGCAGCCAGATACAGTATGCTGTGCAGGGGCCAGATGTGCATTGCAGCCAGATACAGTATGCTGTGCAGAGGCCAGATGTGCATTGCCGCAAGATACAGTATGCTGTGCAGAGGCCAGATGTGCATTGCAGCAAGATACAGTAAGCTGTGCAGAGTCCAGATGTGCATTGCAGCAAGATACAGTATGCTGTGCAGAGGCCAGATGTGCATTGCAGCCAGATACAGTATGCTGTGCAGAGTCCAGATGTGCATTGCAGCCAGATACAGTATGCTGTGCAGAGGCCAGATGTGCATTGCAGCAAGATACAGTATGCTGTGCAGAGTCCAGATGTGCATTGCAGCCAGATACAGTATGCTGTGCAGGGGCCAGATGTGCATTGCAGCCAGATACAGTATGCTGTGCAGAGGCCAGATGTGCATTGCCGCAAGATACAGTATGCTGTGCAGAGGCCAGATGTGCATTGCAGCAACATACAGTATGCTGTGCAGAGCCCAGATGTGCATTGCAGCAAGATACAGTATGCTGTGCAGAGTCCAGATGTGCATTGCAGCAAGATACAGTATGCTGTGCAGAGGCCAGATGTGCATTGCAGCCAGATACAGTATGCTGTGCAGAGTCCAGATGTGCATTGCAGCCAGATACAGTATGCTGTGCAGAGGCCAGATGTGCATTGCAGCAAGATACAGTATGCTGTGCAGAGGCCAGATGTGCATTGCAGCAAGATACAGTATGCTGTGCAGAGTCCAGATGTGTAGTGCAGCCAGATACAGTATGCTGTGCAGAGTACAGATGTGCATTACAGCAAGATACAGTATGTTGTGCAGAGCCCAGATGTGCATTGCAGCAAGATACAGTATGCTGTGCAGAGTCCAGATGTGCATTGCAGCCAGATACAGTATGCTGTGCAGAGTCCAGATGTGCATTGCAGCTGACGGGGGCCACTAATGAGCGCCATATGCGTGACCAGCATTCAATGTTTTGGGGAGGTCATGGGTTTCATATCACAGCATTTCTGTGCAAGGTGTGGATTCGTATTGAATTGATGATGCCCAAAACTTTGTAATTCACTTTTTCTCTCTTTCTCGTTCTCTTTTCGAGATAAAAATGCTAACTCCGTTGTTTTCCACCAGGTGGCGCTACAGGTGGTTTTATTGCATAGCGTGTGTCTACTTTACTATACCTAGACACCAGGGGTGGGATTTAAATTTTTAACAATAAGTTCTCTGTAAACCCCACCTATTTGAAAACCACACCCATTTTGTTAGCCACACCCATTTTCACCCAGTTTCCTCAACCAAAAAATATAAGTAATTTAAAGAAAAATCTTCTTCCCCTCCTATACCGTCATTCTTGTCCAGCACCAGTTGTTCCAGTCACTGTCAGTCTTATTGTATTAAACGGTTTTTCTACAGTTTTTAAAAATTATTACTAAAGGAGCCCCTCTAAAATTGGAACGGACGACCTTCCCCATACAGATCCCATCCCATGTGGCTACATTCCCCCTGCAGATCCCATCCCATCATGGCCTCTTTCCCCAGCAGATCTCATCCCATGTGCTCCTTTTCCCCTGCAGATCCTGTCCCATATGGCTCCTTTTCCCATATAGCTCCCATCTTATGCGGCCCCTCTCCCCATATAGCTCCCATCTTATGCGGCCCCTCTCCCCATATAGCTCCCATCTTATGCGGCCCCTCTCCCCATATAGCTCCCATCTTATGCGGCCCCTCTCCCCATATAGCTCCCCATCTTATGTGGCCTCTCCCCATATAGCTCCCCATCTTATGCGGCCCCTCTCCCCATATAGCTCCCCATCTTATGCGGCCCCTCTCCCCATATAGCTCCCATCTTATGTGGCCTCTCCCCATATAGCTCCCCATCTTATGTGGCCCCTCTCCCCATATAGCCACCATCTTATGTGGCCCCTCTCCCCATATAGCCACATATAACTCCCATTGTATGTGGCCCCTTTCCCCATGTAGCGCTCCCATCTTATGTGGCCTCTCCCCACATAGCCACATATAGCTGCCATCTTATGCGGGTCCTCTCCCTGCATCTTCGGCTCACTGAGCGCTTACCTTCTGCAAACACCGGCAGCTTCTCCTCTGTCCTCCGTCCTCCTCCGCGGCTCGTCTCTGCACGCTGACAGACGGCAGGAGGAGGAGCTGCCGTGATCTCTCTGCAGCGTCAGCGCGTCACTGCACGCCGGGTCAGAGAGCAGACAGGCTTCACTGAACCCGGAAGTGTGGTGCGGAGGTGCGGGGATTCATCTGTGTCTTAAAGAGACACTAACCCAAATGAATACAGGGAACCGGGTCGCCGCAGCTGTTGCCGGGTCTGGGAACCGGCTGCTATTTTAACAACCGGTTCTCCAGAACCGGACAGAACCGGCTGAATCCCACCCCTGCTAGACACCACTTCTATGCCTATAGCTGCCGCCGTTCTCAAGTTAATGGCGGTGGCCAGGATATGGGTGGACACACTGTATATAGGGGCGGTGCATACAGGATATGGGTGGACACGCCGTATATAGGTGCGGTGTATACAGGATACGGGGGGACACGCCGTATATAGGTGCGGTGTATACAGGATACGGGGGGACACGCCGTATATAGGTGCGGTGTATACAGGATACGGGGGGACACGCCGTATATAGGTGCGGTGTATACAGGATACGGGGGGACACGCCGTATATAGGTGCGGTGTATACAGGATACGGGGGGACACGCCGTATATAGGTGCGGTGTATACAGGATACGGGGGGACACGCCGTATATAGGTGCGGTGTATACAGGATACGGGGGGACACGCCGTATATAGGTGCGGTGTATACAGGATACGGGGGGACACGCCGTATATAGGTGCGGTGTATACAGGATACGGGGGGACACGCCGTATATAGGTGCGGTGTATACAGGATACGGGGGGACACGCCGTATATAGGTGCGGTGTATACAGGATACGGGGGGACACGCCGTATATAGGTGCGGTGTATACAGGATACGGGGGGACACGCCGTATATAGGTGCGGTGTATACAGGATACGGGGGGACACGCCGTATATAGGTGCGGTGTATACAGGATACGGGGGGACACGCCGTATATAGGTGCGGTGTATACAGGATACGGGGGGACACGCCGTATATAGGTGCGGTGTATACAGGATACGGGGGGACACGCCGTATATAGGTGCGGTGTATACAGGATACGGGGGGACACGCCGTATATAGGTGCGGTGTATACAGGATACGGGGGGACACGCCGTATATAGGTGCGGTGTATACAGGATACGGGTGGACACGCCGTATATAGGTGCGGTGTATACAGGATACGGGTGGACACGCCGTATATAGGTGCGGTGTATACAGGATACGGGTGGACACGCCGTATATAGGTGCGGTGTATACAGGATACGGGTGGACACGCCGTATATAGGTGCGGTGTATACAGGATACGGGTGGACACGCCGTATATAGGTGCGGTGTATACAGGATACGGGTGGACACGCCGTATATAGGTGCGGTGTATACAGGATACGGGTGGACACGCCGTATATAGGTGCGGTGTATACAGGATACGGGTGGACACGCCGTATATAGGTGCGGTGTATACAGGATACGGGTGGACACGCCGTATATAGGTGCGGTGTATACAGGATACGGGTGGACACGCCGTATATAGGTGCGGTGTATACAGGATACGGGTGGACACGCCGTATATAGGTGCGGTGTATACAGGATACGGGTGGACACGCCGTATATAGGTGCGGTGTATACAGGATACGGGTGGACACGCCGTATATAGGTGCGGTGTATACAGGATACGGGTGGACACGCCGTATATAGGTGCGGTGTATACAGGATACGGGTGGACACGCCGTATATAGGTGCGGTGTATACAGGATACGGGTGGACACGCCGTATATAGGTGCGGTGTATACAGGATACGGGTGGACACGCCGTATATAGGTGCGGTGTATACAGGATACGGGTGGACACGCCGTATATAGGTGCGGTGTATACAGGATACGGGTGGACACGCCGTATATAGGTGCGGTGTATACAGGATACGGGTGGACACGCCGTATATAGGTGCGGTGTATACAGGATACGGGTGGACACGCCGTATATAGGTGCGGTGTATACAGGATACGGGTGGACACGCCGTATATAGGTGCGGTGTATACAGGATACGGGTGGACACGCCGTATATAGGTGCGGTGTATACAGGATACGGGTGGACACGCCGTATATAGGTGCGGTGTATACAGGATACGGGTGGACACGCCGTATATAGGTGCGGTGTATACAGGATACGGGTGGACACGCCGTATATAGGTGCGGTGTATACAGGATACGGGTGGACACGCCGTATATAGGTGCGGTGTATACAGGATACGGGTGGACACGCCGTATATAGGTGCGGTGTATACAGGATACGGGTGGACACGCCGTATATAGGTGCGGTGTATACAGGATACGGGTGGACACGCCGTATATAGGTGCGGTGTATACAGGATACGGGTGGACACGCCGTATATAGGTGCGGTGTATACAGGATACGGGTGGACACGCCGTATATAGGTGCGGTGTATACAGGATACGGGTGGACACGCCGTATATAGGTGCGGTGTATACAGGATACGGGTGGACACGCCGTATATAGGTGCGGTGTATACAGGATACGGGTGGACACGCCGTATATAGGTGCGGTGTATACAGGATACGGGTGGACACGCCGTATATAGGTGCGGTGTATACAGGATACGGGTGGACACGCCGTATATAGGTGCGGTGTATACAGGATACGGGTGGACACGCCGTATATAGGTGCGGTGTATACAGGATACGGGTGGACACGCCGTATATAGGTGCGGTGTATACAGGATACGGGTGGACACGCCGTATATAGGTGCGGTGTATACAGGATACGGGTGGACACGCCGTATATAGGTGCGGTGTATACAGGATACGGGTGGACACGCCGTATATAGGTGCGGTGTATACAGGATACGGGTGGACACGCCGTATATAGGTGCGGTGTATACAGGATACGGGTGGACACGCCGTATATAGGTGCGGTGTATACAGGATACGGGTGGACACGCCGTATATAGGTGCGGTGTATACAGGATACGGGTGGACACGCCGTATATAGGTGCGGTGTATACAGGATACGGGTGGACACGCCGTATATAGGTGCGGTGTATACAGGATACGGGTGGACACGCCGTATATAGGTGCGGTGTATACAGGATACGGGTGGACACGCCGTATATAGGTGCGGTGTATACAGGATACGGGTGGACACGCCGTATATAGGTGCGGTGTATACAGGATACGGGTGGACACGCCGTATATAGGTGCGGTGTATACAGGATACGGGTGGACACGCCGTATATAGGTGCGGTGTATACAGGATACGGGTGGACACGCCGTATATAGGTGCGGTGTATACAGGATACGGGTGGACACGCCGTATATAGGTGCGGTGTATACAGGATACGGGTGGACACGCCGTATATAGGTGCGGTGTATACAGGATACGGGTGGACACGCCGTATATAGGTGCGGTGTATACAGGATACGGGTGGACACGCCGTATATAGGTGCGGTGTATACAGGATACGGGTGGACACGCCGTATATAGGTGCGGTGTATACAGGATACGGGTGGACACGCCGTATATAGGTGCGGTGTATACAGGATACGGGTGGACACGCCGTATATAGGTGCGGTGTATACAGGATACGGGTGGACACGCCGTATATAGGTGCGGTGTATACAGGATACGGGTGGACACGCCGTATATAGGTGCGGTGTATACAGGATACGGGTGGACACGCCGTATATAGGTGCGGTGTATACAGGATACGGGTGGACACGCCGTATATAGGTGCGGTGTATACAGGATACGGGTGGACACGCCGTATATAGGTGCGGTGTATACAGGATACGGGTGGACACGCCGTATATAGGTGCGGTGTATACAGGATACGGGTGGACACGCCGTATATAGGTGCGGTGTATACAGGATACGGGTGGACACGCCGTATATAGGTGCGGTGTATACAGGATACGGGTGGACACGCCGTATATAGGTGCGGTGTATACAGGATACGGGTGGACACGCCGTATATAGGTGCGGTGTATACAGGATACGGGTGGACACGCCGTATATAGGTGCGGTGTATACAGGATACGGGTGGACACGCCGTATATAGGTGCGGTGTATACAGGATACGGGTGGACACGCCGTATATAGGTGCGGTGTATACAGGATACGGGTGGACACGCCGTATATAGGTGCGGTGTATACAGGATACGGGTGGACACGCCGTATATAGGTGCGGTGTATACAGGATACGGGTGGACACGCCGTATATAGGTGCGGTGTATACAGGATACGGGTGGACACGCCGTATATAGGTGCGGTGTATACAGGATACGGGTGGACACGCCGTATATAGGTGCGGTGTATACAGGATACGGGTGGACACGCCGTATATAGGTGCGGTGTATACAGGATACGGGTGGACACGCCGTATATAGGTGCGGTGTATACAGGATACGGGTGGACACGCCGTATATAGGTGCGGTGTATACAGGATACGGGTGGACACGCCGTATATAGGTGCGGTGTATACAGGATACGGGTGGACACGCCGTATATAGGTGCGGTGTATACAGGATACGGGTGGACACGCCGTATATAGGTGCGGTGTATACAGGATACGGGTGGACACGCCGTATATAGGTGCGGTGTATACAGGATACGGGTGGACACGCCGTATATAGGTGCGGTGTATACAGGATACGGGTGGACACGCCGTATATAGGTGCGGTGTATACAGGATACGGGTGGACACGCCGTATATAGGTGCGGTGTATACAGGATACGGGTGGACACGCCGTATATAGGTGCGGTGTATACAGGATACGGGTGGACACGCTGTATATAGGTGCGGTGTATACAGGATACGGGTGGACACGCTGTATATAGGTGCGGTGTATACAGGATACGGGTGGACACACTGTATATAGGTGCGGTGTATACAGGATACGGGTGGACACACTGTATATAGGTGCGGTGTATACAGGATATGGGTGGAAACTGTATATTCCATGTTCATTGCCCATGTAAAGGGAATATAATATGCACCTGTTTATATGGAATATGTGTTCATTCCCCAATAAGTTATGTTCATTCTTTCTATTCCTTTTGGGTCTCGTCCGGTCAGTCCAGAGCTAATGTAATGTTTCAGCCATACAGTGGGGAAATAAGTATTGGATCCTCTGCAGAAAGGAGAGATCTGTGATCTTTATTGTAGGTAACAAATCCAGAAAATCCCATTGTCGGATTTATAAATAATTTGCATTTTCTTACATGAAATAAGTATTTGATTCTATACAGAAACAGAAGGTAAGATTTTTATTTCCAAGAATCATTTTTATTTTCCATTAGCCGTAACAAAACGAGAAGAAGAAGCAAATATCAGCACTATGTGACAAATACAATGATGAAGGACATCAAAGGTCCATGTGACTAGTAGAAACGTTCATCGGGTCCTGACACTACGAGGATCACTGTAAACGTAGAAATCAGTGTGAGGAGAGAAGATCCGGTGACCAATATTAGGGCCAAGGCCAACGAGGAACAGATAAAGTGTAGAGAGAAGAAAAGGGTATAGAGAGAAAGAAAGAAACGAATGAGAAAGGAAATGGGGATGAAGGAGGAATGGAAGGAGGGAGGTGGGGAATAGGTATCGGGGGGGAGAGTAGGATAGGAAGGGTTAGGGGGGAGTCCATCTCAGGCTCCCAACTTCCCAAACAACAGGAGGAAAGGAGGAGACACATCGCAAACTGAGAGGCTTCCTTAAAGGGAAGGTGTTGTGTTTTTTTTACATTTTTGTATTAATAAAACAGTGAATTTAATTTTCACTATTATTTCATTCTATTTTTGCTCAATCGCTGGGGGCTGCCATCTTTTAGTAACGTCAGTTACTTACCTCAAATGCGGCAGCCCCTGTGCACAAGGTCTGATGGTCACGCTCCGACCCCCATCTTAACACAGACTGCTCCTGCTGTGAAATGAACGCGCACCCCCCCCCCCCAGGCTGTCCAGATCACAGCAGAGGGAGGAGATCGGCGCCATGTTTGTGGAGACCCCAGCGTATGCTGTGCGTTCCACTTTCCCCGTCACCCGCTCTGTGCTAAGCGCTAGTTGAGCGGTGACACTGGGCTGAGAGGAGGGTTGGGCCTAGAATGTACGGGCTCCTTCCAGGTTCTGACTGCAGCCTGTACGTTCTAGTTTCTTCAGTAGCAGTGGCGTACCGCCAATAGAAGCAGGCCACCCCACTGCTATGGGGCCCGGCCGCGGCAGCCCGTCGTGTCAGCACCAGCCCCGGGCCCCCCCATCCAGGATTGCACTGTGATGCCGATACATTTGAGAGCTATGATGGGACGGAGTGCAGCGTTCCCTCTCATCATTGTCCGGCTGCCTGTGCTGCTCTCGGACAGTTCAGTACTGCGGTGACGTCGCTACTATTTGCCTGATGTGCGGAGATGTGAAAAGCACAGACCCAGCGGGCAAACGAGGAGCAGCAGCGGGGACTGAGGACAGGTGAGTATGCATGTATTCACTACACAGTGCGGGGCATGATTCTATGTGGGGGGTGCAGAGTACTACATGGGGGGGTGCAGAATGGTATGCACACTGATATAGCAGATCTGTGTACTGTATGCAGCACATTATACAGCTATCCTGACAATTTAACATATTAGGATCACTTTGCGGTCACCAACAAAATGGCTCAGTATTGTGATCCTAAATTTCATCCTCCCTTATCCTTTAGGAAACACCCAGATTGGGAGGGGGAGCTGTGACATCACACACACAGGAGAGCAGACTCCGCCCACTTTTACTGTGCAGCTGTAATGTGAGCTAGTTCTACAACGGATTTCAGCAGCTGCTCCCCTAGTGTTTAAAAGTGCAAAATAATCACACTTTAAATTTTCATATTTTGCTCAATTAAAAACAAATATTTAAGCAAAAACATTAATAATTTATATTTTTTCAGCTATTAAAAAAGTTTTTTATTTAATGGCACCTTCCCTTTAACAGGTAGTCCAGGAAAACCAAGTCCCAGAGTATTTGTCCCAGAGTATTTGACCCAGCTATCATGATCATGAGCCATGAAGGACTCCATCCTTCCAACTCTGTGATCCATGACAGATGGAGTTGTGGGCGTCTTCCAGTGTCTAGGGATCACCATTCAGGCGGCAAGAAGAAGAAAATATACTTTTTAGCAGAAGAAATGAAGCCAGGGATTAAGGAGAGAAGTGTAATCCGAGGTGAAGGGGATAGACGTATGGCTGAGACTGGAACCCAAATGTCAAAGATTGCAAGCCGGAATGGTTGAAGAAGAAGGCACGACCACCATATGCGAGTTGCGGTGCCGATCCCAAACCTCCAGCATAAGTCCGACACTGTTGGAACCAGGGCTGTGGAGACGGAGTCTGAGTTCATTTTGGTGGAGCGACGCCGACTCTATAAATCTATAATAAATTGGGTCCAGCGTTCAGTGCAGAATGTGCTGAATATTATTTCATAGGAATTTGGGAAAGTTCTGAAATGTCTGTTCTATTCCTGATCTAAGGCTACATTCACACACAGCGTTTTTGCTGCGTTTGAGGATACGTTTTTCAGCTGTAAATGCAGATCAGCTTTATAAAAATCCGCATCACCTGAAAGGTTTCTGGGCTCATAAATAATGCTTTCAATAGCAAAAGCAGATTAGAAAAACACCACAAACTGACTGCTCATTCTGCGCGGATCCTCGCAACACGCTGTGCCTGAATGTCCTCTCTCGAAAACCATTGCCTTTGCTGGATGCCGGAGTCACCGCATGTCACCGAATTATTTTCCCATCAATGTTCGATTTGTTTGTGACAAGAAAGAAATTGTTAGTAAGTCACCGGCAGTAACAGATAGTAAAGCTGATCACAGCAGCCAGTTTCTCCAGGCCTTAGTGGAAAAAGTTCTGCAAGATTAGGAACGCAAAAAAGAGCAGGTTCTTGCCATTGTAACGGACGATGCTTCACACATAAGTACAATTACACTGATGAATGAGAGGAATGAACAACAGCTAGAAGAGAATGTAGGATTCAGTATGTGTGAGATGGAGCCGCAGCGCTGCTCATGTAACGCAGGAACAAACATATTACAACAGAAGAACAGCAAAATGATACTTTAGGATTAGATGATCTTGTTTCCTATTCATCACATGCGCTGTGCTGTGCACACGCTGCAGCTAGCAATAAGAGATAGTCTGCAAGAGGGACCCCGGTTTCACACATCCGGCTTTGCGGATGCAGTGCACTCCAGTGTATACAGTACAGTGGCAGCGCGACAAACGCCGGTCACATGCTGTCATGTGACCGGAGCATGTGACCCGGAAGTTGTGGCGCTGCCACTGTACTGTATCGTACTGTACTGGCGTGCGCCACATCCGCCAAACCGGCGAAAAGTCGGATGTGTGAAACTGGGCGGACATGCTGGAAATCTGATTGGAAAAGTGAGGAAATTGGTTATTGCTGCCAGAACCCCTAACATTGATTCCATCTTGATGAGACGTGCTGGGAAGGGGGCAATTGTTAATCAAGCTACTCGGTGAGGCAGCACTTCTTTAATGACTGAGCGATTGCTTGAACTAAAACAGTTTACAGATATGGTGAACCCTCAAGTAACCTTAAATGAAGGGCAATGGACACAGGTGGCTGAATTGAAGGAATTGCTTAAATCACCCATTTACCGTGAGTAAATAATTACAAGCTGAGGATTTAACTCCTGGCATTTTCATAAGGGAGTGGGAGAGCTTGCTATTTTGCCTGTCCCAAAGAGGAGGTTTAAATCGCAGATGGAATTTCTGCTTCAAAGAAACGGAGAGAGACACGGCTATTGGAAAATAAAATTCTTCTGGCAGCTGTTTATGTGGACCCAAGTCATCGTATACTGCTTGATGATCAACAGCTTACTAAAGGAAAAGAAGCTGTGAGTGAGGTAGCAGTTAGGATGAGCGGCTAAAGGACTGCCAGGCGAAAGAGGGCTTGGGTCCTGACAGTGCTACTGCTGCCATATCTTTATCCTCATCAGATGAAGAGTTTAACTTTGACAAGTATTTGGATGACATGGAGCAGGCAGAGCGTTGCCGCAAGGAAAAAGATTTCACTCTGTCTCCTATAGAAGCAGATTGACCAGATTTCAGTAAAAATTTCACTTGCTCTCAAATAGAAAAATTCAACCGTTCATCATGTTCTCCAGCCTTAACATTATTAGGTCAGATTTGAGGTCAACTGCGAAGGAAGATCTGATGGAGGCAATTCTATTTCTTAGAATAAATTCATGGACTGCACAAATGTTATTTACTAGGTTTTTGTTGAAAACTGTTTTTTGCCACTTACATAGTGAGAATATATATATATATATATATATATATATATATATATATATATATATATATATATATATATATTACATAGTGTTTTATATATTTACAATTTATTACACTTTTGTGTAAAGTTTGTAAAGTTGTATCCAATAAATATATTTTGTTCTAAATATCTTGATTATTGTATCATAAAATTGAAGAAATGTCTGATGTTCACATTGTGCTACAATAAATTTTGCACTTAAATATAAGCAATATATGTGGGAGTCGGACTCGGTGGAAGGGAAATTGAGGAGTCGGAGTCGCAGGTTTGGCTTACCGACTCCACAGCTCTGGTTGGAGCAATTCTGGGCCATCTGTACCAGCGAGAAAGAACCTTAACATTTTGCTCTTGCAATGCAGGATAGCGACAGCTTATGGGTCAAAGTATTTATCTTAAGGCAGTCAAGATTTCGAGAAGGTGACCTCTATAGCTTCTTCTTCCAAGCCTTCAAATAGGAAAGAACGTCATCCGCCAGTGATTCTGCTAAAATGTTATACAGGAAAGAAAAAAAGTATGCGTAGGGGCAGTGTGTAGTGAAAAAAGGGATTCAAAAAGGGGTGAGGGGGGAGTTTCGAGTAGACCCCGAAGGAACGTCTGCTGAAGAAAAGGCTGTCAGTTGTAGGTACTCGAACCAGGACAGAGACATCTTCGGACAAGCCCACTGCAGAGCCACTAAGGCAGGAAGCCTAGTACAACTATCCATCACTTGACCGAGTTTGACCCCGTCCGAGGACCACCAGCACAGACAAGCGTATCTTTCCACTGCTGGGGGAAAAGGCTGGGTTATCCAAAAGAGGACTCCTTCAACCCGGTCTGTGAGAGTTTAGTTTTCTCGAAATGTCTTTCCCAGAATGGAAGAAAGGCCTGAGTAGAGGTGGGAAGTCGGTAATGGCCGGTCTGCGGTTCTGAGGGATCCACGGGAGATGTTTAAAGAGAAAGGGGAGAGAGATGTTTTTCTATAGCTACACACTGTTAATAGTTTTGGTAAACCTCCAGTCCACCACTCTAGACAGAAGAACGATCTGATAGCTTTTTTTTTCCGAGCTTTAGGTTCAGCAGCTCCTTCCTCATCTTGGATCTAGAAAGGACTTCAAATCTGAGCCGAGGTTTACATGTTACCCCCAAACAAAATTTATTAAAGGGCTTTCTGCAAGAGCTTAAAGTAAGATTTAGGGATATTTATTGGGACCGTCTGGAAAAAAGAAAAGCGGAAGGATATCCATCTTGATAGCGTCAATTCCTCCGAACCATGACAACGGAGTACGATCATACCTTTTTAGCCCTGAGAAGGTTTTCCAGAATTTGCCAAGATGTAGGTGCCTAGGTATTTAATGGCCGGATCTTTCCATTTGAAGGGAAATGTTGACTTTAGATTGCTAACCGAATTGTCTGGGACAGAGATATTTACGGCCTTCGATTTCGTGTAGTTTACCTTAAAATTAGATATTGCACTAAACTGTTGGAACTGTTGTAGCAAAACAGGGAGAGACATGACGGGTTTCTTCAGGTCCACGAGTAAATCTTCGGCATAGAGAGCTATTATAAAATGGTTTTGGTCTATCTTGACATCAGAGATGTCGTGAGAAGAACGCCTAAGTGGCACTGCTAGGTGCTCCATTGTAATCATATAATAGTGGTGAAAAACGGGACACCCCCGTCTTGTGCCCTTCAAGATTTAAGAAGAGTGGAAAGAGTATTATTAACCCTAATGAGAGCTGTAGGATTTTCATATAGGGAAAATATTTTCCCCATCATACCGTCCTGAATACCCAGCTGTCTTAAGGATGAGTGGAGAAATGTTCAATTAAGGCGAATGACGAGGGGAATGCGTTCATTCGAGAGAAGACAAGCCGGTAATCGATGGTTTTGCATATAAGACGTGGAAGTCTTAGTATTGTCCCGCTCCCCTCTATTCTGGACAAACCTCGTTTGGTCGTTGTGAATAGAACCAGGCAGTAGTAGACCCAAGAGGTCAGCGAGGAGTTTAGCAATGACCTTGACGTCAACAAAATGGGTTGATAATTGGAACATAAGGAAGGATCTTTCTGGAGTTTGGGGATGACTGTTATAGTTGCCATCAGTGTTTGGTAGAAACCTTTGTTTGCAGTTAGAGGTCAGACGTTTCCGGTAGATCTTGACCAGGTTTGAACACACTGCAGTAAGGATTTCAGCGACTCTTCCATGCAGACCTTGTCCACATCTTTCAGGTCGCTCCTCCATACAGACCTTGTCCACATCTTTCAGGTCGCTCCTCCATACAGACCTTGTCCACATCTTTCAGGTCGCTCCTCCATACAGACCTTGTCCACATCTTTCAGGTCGCTCCTCCATACAGACCTTGTCCACATCTTTCAGGTCGCTCCTCCATACAGACCTTGTCCACATCTTTCAGGTCGCTCCTCCATACAGACCTTGTCCACATCTTTCAGGTCGCTCCTCCATACAGACCTTGTCCACATCTTTCAGGTCGCTCCTCCATACAGACCTTGTCCACATCTTTCAGGTCGCTCCTCCATACAGACCTTGTCCACATCTTTCAGGTCGCTCCTCCATACAGACCTTGTCCACATCTTTCAGGTCGCTCCTCCATACAGACCTTGTCCACATCTTTCAGGTCGCTCCTCCATACAGACCTTGTCCACATCTTTCAGGTCGCTCCTCCATACAGACCTTGTCCACATCTTTCAGGTCGCTCCTCCATACAGACCTTGTCCACATCTTTCAGGTCGCTCCTCCATACAGACCTTGTCCACATCTTTCAGGTCGCTCCTCCATACAGACCTTGTCCACATCTTTCAGGTCGCTCCTCCATACAGACCTTGTCCACATCTTTCAGGTCGCTCCTCCATACAGACCTTGTCCACATCTTTCAGGTCGCTCCTCCATACAGACCTTGTCCACATCTTTCAGGTCGCTCCTCCATACAGACCTTGTCCACATCTTTCAGGTCGCTCCTCCATACAGACCTTGTCCACATCTTTCAGGTCGCTCCTCCATACAGATCTTTCAGGTTTCAGGGTTGTCGCTGGACAACATGAAGCGTTTCTGCTCCTCCAAAGATTTTCTCTTGGATTCAAGTCTGGAGACTGGCTAGGCCACTCCAGGACCTTGACATGCTTCTTACAGAGCCACTCCTTAGTTGCCCTGGCTGTGTGTTTCAGAGCATTGTCATGCTGAGAGACCAGCTACAACCCATCTTCAATGTTCTTACTGAGGGAAGGAGGTTGTTGGCCAAAATCTCCCAATACATGACCCCATCCATCATCCCCTCAATACGGCATAGTCGTCCAATCTCCTTTGCAAAAAAAGCCCCCCCCTCATATGATGTTTCCACCTCCAAGCTTCACGGTTGGGACTGTGTTATTGGGATTGTCCTCATCCTTCTTCCTCCAAACACGGTGAGTGGAGTTGATACCAAAACGTTCTACTTTGGTCTCATCTGACCACATGACCTTCTCCCATGCCTCCTCTGGATCATCCAGATGGTCATTGGAAAACTTCAATCGGGCCTGGACATGTGCTGGGGTGAGCAGGAGGACCTTGCACGCCCCGCAGGATTTTAATCCACAATGGCATATTGTGTTACTAATGGTAATCTTTGAGATTGTGGTCCCAGCTCTCTTCAGGTCATTGACCAGGTCCTCCGTGTAGTTTTTGGCTGATTCCTGACCTCAGAATCATGCTTAGATCTCATGCGCACGTAACTGATGATTATTCTGCAGCGATTTGACAGCACATGTGCGCTTCAAATCGCTGCAGAATGAATGTAGTATTTTTGTTAAAAAAAAGGCGATTTCCTGCGCTATGGCTGCTGCCCCCACCATAGACAGAGTGGGAGCTGCATCCAGAACGCAAAATAATTGACACGCTCATTTTATAAACGCATAGATTTGGGTCAAAATTTTAGCACCCAAATTGCTGCATTCATTAAAGCAACGAGCGCACGTCTCATGAACAAGCTACATAGATTGTGGAGGGGACGCAGGACGCATGCATTTATGCTGCGGTGCAACACGCAGCGTAAATGCATGGAATTACGCAACGTGCGCATGAGCCCTAACTCCACGAGGTGAGATCTTGTATGGAGCCTCAGACCGAGTAAGACTGACAGTCATCTTGTGTTTATTCCATTTTCTAATAATTGTGCCAACAGTTGTTGTCTTCTCACCAAGCTGCTTGCCTATTGTCCTGTAGCCCATCCCAGCCTTCTGCAGGTCTACAATGTTGTCCTTAGACAGCGCTCTGGTCTTGGCCATGGTGGAGAGGTTGGAGTGTGATTGAGTGTGTGGACAGGGGTCTTCTATACAGGTAACGAGGTCATACAGGGGCACTTAACACAGGGAACAAGTGCAGAATAGGAGAAAAGATATCAGATCTGTGAGAGCAGAATTCCTGCTGGTCGGTCGGTGATAAAACACTTATTTCATGCAATAAAATGTAAATGAATTCTGTATATATCATAGAATGGGATTCTCTGGATTTTTTTTATTCTGTCACAGGTGAAGTTACCGATGATAAAAATTACAGATCAGCAGAGGATGAAATACTTATTGCCCCACTCTAGGTTCAGGCTCTGAGGAGGTCTGTTGTCCCATATTTGGGGGTTTGGGCTCTCTGTGGGACCAGTAGGCATTCCTGCTTTTTGGTTTGGTCTCTCTCTGAGGGGGGGTCCAGTCCCGGGTTTGGTCTCCCTCTGTGGGGAGGGGGTCCACTTCCCAGGTTTGGTCTGTCTCTGGGGAGGGGGGGGGGTCCAGTCCCAGGTTTGGTCTCTCCCTGGGGGGGGGGGGGGTGTTCTAGTCCCAGGTTCGGTCTCTCTCTGGGGGAGGTTGTCTACTCCCCTAATCCCAGGTTCGGTCTCTCTCTGGGGGGTGGTCCAGTCCCGGGTTTGGTCCCTCTCTGGGGGGTGGTCCAGTCCCGGGTTTGGTCTCTCTCTGGGGGGTGGGTGGGGGTCTAATCCCAGGTTCGGTCTCTCTCTGGGGGGTGGGTCCAATCCCAGGTTCGGTCTCTCTCTGGGGGGTGGTCCAGTCCCGGGTTTGGTCTCTCTCTGGGGGGTGGGTCTAATCCCAGGTTCAGTCTCTCTCTCGGGGGTTCAGTCCCGCCTCTCTCTGGGGGGGGGGGGGGTGTTCCAGTCCCAGGTTCGGTCTCTCTCTGGGGGGGGGGGTGTCTAATCCCCTAATCCCAGGTTCGGTGTCTCTCTGAGGGGGGGTCTAATCCCCTAATCCCACGTTCGGTCTCTCTCTCGGGGGTCCAGTCCCGCCTCTCTCTGGGGGGGGGGTGTTCCAGTCCCAGGTTCGGTCTCTCTCTGAGGGGGGGGGTATAATCCCCTAATCCCAGGTTCGGTCTCTCTCTGGAGGTCCAGTCCCGGGTTCGGTCTCCCTCTGGGGGGGGGGGGGGGGGGGTCTAATCCCCTAATCCCAGGTTCGGTCTCTCTCTGGGAGGTCCAGTCCCGGGTTCAGTCTCTCTCTGGGGGGGGGTCTAATCCCCTAATCCCAGGTTCGGTCTCTCTCGGGTGGGGGGTGGGGGGGTCTAAGCCCCTAATCCCAGGTTCGGTCTCTCTCGGGTGGGGGGTGGGGGGTCTAATCCCCTAATCCCAGGTTCGGTCTCTCTCGGGTGGGGGGGGGGGGTCTAATCCCCTAATCCCAGGTTCGGTCTCTCTCTCTCTCTCGAGGGTCCAGTCCCGCCTCTCTCGGGGGGGGGGGTCTAATCCCCTAATCCCAGGTTCGGTCTCTCTCGGGTGGGGGGTGGGGGGGGTCTAATCCCCTAATCCCAGGTTCGGTCTCTCTCGGGTGGGGGGGGGTCTAATCCCCTAATCCCAGGTTCGGTCTCTCTCTCTCTCGAGGGTCCAGTCCCGCCTCTCTCTGGGGGGGGGGGTCTAATCCCCTAATCCCAGGTTCGGTCTCTCTCGGGTGGGGGTGTCTAATCCCCTAATCCCAGGTTCGGTCTCTCTCGGGTGGGGGGGTCTAATCCCCTAATCCCAGGTTCGGTCTCTCTCGGGTGGGGTGGGGGTCTAATCCCCTAATCCCAGGTTCGGTCTCTCTCTCTCTCGAGGGTCCAGTCCCGCCTCTCTCGGGGGGGGGGGGGGGGGGGGGGTGTTCCAGTCCCAGGTTCGGTCTCTCTCTGGGGGGTGGTCCAGTCCTGGGCTTGGTTTGTCGGGGGGTGCAGTCCTGGGTTTGGTGTCTCTGGGGGAGTCCAGTCCTTGGTTTGGGGGGGCCGCAGTCTTTCCCCTCGTGTCCTCGCTCAGGCTCTGGTGAATCCGCAGGGCATGCTGGGTCTTGTAGTTCCGCTCACAGGACGCACTACTTACCTGCTCTCCGGCCTCCTCCGCATCCCCGGGACCCTCATCCCGAAATCTACTACACACTGAGGCTTCACAATAAAACCAGGCCAGGGCCATACTGCGCATGTGCTGAAATATAACAAAAAAAAAAAAAAAAAAAAAAAAAGAAATGGAAACTTTATTAACATTATAACAAGTGAGCAGCTCAGCGGAAAGAGGGAGGTGTCAGAGGAGCGTCACTCCCTGGATACAGTGAGCGGGGAGGACGCCTGTCACTGGGATAACGTGCTACAGTCATTGGAGCAAACCCACCAGAAACATGGCCTCGGGAATCCAGAAAAAGCGACATTAAAACGGACCGGAAGTAAGCGGGGCGATGATCACGTGATCCACGTAAACAGTCAGCCTGAG